>NC_138906.1:122869074-122965385 GCF_965231255.1 Vanellus vanellus | reverse complement strand
GAGGAGGAAAAGGGGAGAGGGGGCCGGGCCGGCTCGGCTCCCCGCAGCGGCGGCAGCGGCACAAAGCTGACAGCTTGAGGGATGCTCCGCTACGCTCACAACAATGCACTATGACGTCACGCGGGGGAATGGCGCCCGCACCAAACATCCCCGCGGCGGCGGCGGCCGCCCTCGCGAGGAGGCCGCCCGAGAGCGCTCCCGCCGCCAAGCCTCGCGAGAGCGGCGGCGGCGCCGCTCTCCCCCCCAACCCCGGGCTGGGGGCGGTGGGGAGGGGAGCGCGGCGGGCGGGAGCGTGGCAGGCGCGGCCGGACTACAACCCCCGTGGTGCTACGCGGCGCTGCGTTGCGCGGCGGGCGGGGCGTCTCCCCGGGGACGCGGCGCTGAGGGCGCTGCCGGGGCGGGGGCGGTGGCCGTGGCCGTGGCCGCGCGGGTCGGCGGCGGTTGTTTCAGTTGGCGCGGCGGTTGAGGTGGGGGCTTCCCTCCTGCTCTCTCCTCCTCGCCCGCAGGCCGCTGCTCTGTCCCTTTCACGCCGAAAGCGCGTTCGGTAAACTCCGCCGAAAATAGGGCTCGGTCCGTTCCTCCCCCCTCCCCTCCCCCCCCCCCCCACCTTCCCCCGGTGTGTGACCTCCTCGCTGGCGCTTCACTTACGGCCGGGGCAGCCCGCGGTGGCGGGCCGCGGTGAGGGGAGCGCGGCGGGGTGGCTGTCGCCTGTGCCCTCCTCGCTTCGTGCCGAAATCGGGCAAACCAAACCCCGGCCGAGTCGGTGCCAGCTCGGAGGGGTCGCGGTCCCGCTGCAGCGCTTTAACTCCTTTTCGTGTCGGAACAGGAGAGAACATCGTCTTGTTCCAGCGTAAACAAAGGAGTTGATGCGCTGCGCTCCGAAGACTGCTGGAGGGTGTTTTCTTTTATTGGATGCCCGGGGATTAAGATAACCTGCGAAACGCAAGGCGAAGGGTTTAGCGCACCTACCTGAGTTACAGGATATCGAGGATATTGCGGTGTGGGTTTTCTCCCCTGTTGCCCCCCTCCCCACCCCCCCCCCACCCCCCCCCAAAATAGAAAAGTATATTTGGAATACCATTGAGATACATTTGGTATTTGTTGTTCAGACTGAAATGAGTTAGAAATTGCTCAGGCTTTTGTGTATCCATCTGTTCAGTCCCTGCTCCCTCTGTCATCCTTCTCCCAGCAGTACCCCTGTTCCGCATTCTTGCCTTTGGCAACGTTAAACCTTATTTTCCCACAGATGTACTGAGGGGGCGCGGGAATCACTCCCAGCTACAACAATGCTCAGGCTGTTTTATCTAGGAAAGGACTGGGGGCAGTCCTGGAGGAAGCAGAAGTGGCGACCTGATAGCATTCGCAGAACTCTCTCAAAGAGCACTCGGATGGTGTATGGTGTTCCAGCTGCAGGCACATCTCACTTTTCCTCCTCATCTTTATGTTCTAATTGGAAATGATACATAGAAGATAACTCTTCACCATGACACGTTTCCAGATTTCATAATTCGTTCCCACTTAAATGAAAATAGAAACATTAATGAAACAAAATTCTATTAAAACTGCTGCTTCTAAATTAAATTTTGATTCCAGACTGTGTAGTATTGATCAGAGGATTTCAGTATGCCTCAGAAATGTTCTTGAGAAAAATGTTGTTGCAACTGGAATATTTCAGGTTCGACAGTTAGGTTGTGTAAAAATTTTTACAATCATCCAGTTGAAACAGCTACAGATTCCTTTGTTATTTACTGAATACGTTCTTTGTCACCTTAGTAACATTTAGAAAGGAAATGCCTGCTATTAAGATCACTTCTTTGTCTACGTTCTGTTTCTTTGACTTTGCTTTCTGCCTTTTATGTCTCTGTCCTACTTCCTTTTTCTTCCTCTTGCATTTCCTCGCCTTTAGTAACTTTCTATTCCTACACCGCATAGGCTTCATTCGCCTCTCATCCCCCATGTTAAAAGTCTACATCTTTAGTAACTAAGTACCTCATTAAAACTGCCTTCGAAATACCACTATTGTTTTCAGTATTGAAACTACAACAAAACAAAAAAGCATAGGGAAGTTTATCAGTCGTTCCCATCATAAGTGGCTGTTTTAAGACTGAAAGAAATGTTCTGCATTAGTTCTCCATCTGTTCACAGATGATCTTGTTGATCCAGTTGCTTCACATACATAACATGAACTTAACTTCCATTACTCAGGAGAGCTCTGGTGTTGCAGCGTTGGTGTTGGACTGAGGAGGACATTTGTCAGGTAAAGAGAAGTTCAGGGACCCTGTAAAGCTAGTCTGACTTGGGGACAGGGGTTGGTTGGTTTGTGCTATTGCTCCTGGCAGTCCAAATCACACTTTCAACTGGTATTTCTGTGGACACATGGAATAATCTTTTTAGTTATGAATCCTTTCTATTCAGCTGGTGAAGAAATTGGGACCAGTGTCTGTGCTGCCTTTTAATTCATTTGCACCATTCCTACCAATTCCAGGTGCTCCGAAGTTCCTTCTGTTGTTCACATGCAAATGGTTGGAAATCATACACTTACAGTTAATGGCTCTGACTTTGCTGCAGAAAGAAAACCATTTATTCTGTTTGCTGTATCAGAGCAGAGAGCAAATGTGCATTCTGTATGCTTTCATGATGAAAAAAAAAAAAAGGAATCTGCTCCTGAAAGACTTTTTTTCTGCAATAAAAGCAATAAAAGTTTTAGCTGAATTGTATAAAGATTGCCAACATACAGAGAAACCAAGTGACTCAACAGAACAGTACACTGCTGCTTGAAGGGAGGTAAAAATCATGTCTACATCTGGAAGCACAGCAGAAAAAGGTCAAGTTCAGCTTATGGAAGAAAGCATTTCCTATTGTATTTTCCTATTAAATATATAGTATTTACTGCATGAATTGGACCTGACACTACAAGAGATCATAACCGTTGCTACTCTAACTAAATTGACAATAGCAAAAATGAGAAATGGTGAACTATGTTCAAACTGCAGCCACTGGAACTATGGCTAAAAGCTCAGCATACGTAACATGTATATGTGCATACATATATTTGTGTGTGTAAATATACTACTGCTGTCTCTGCAGCACATTGTAAACGAGATTGGATAACCTGCAAATACTGCAGAAAGATGTTATATTAAAATGTACCGTGAATGTCTGCCTAAGCAATATTTATGTGACATTACACAGCCAGATGTTACTGTTTTGACCACAGAGAGAGGCAGTTATTTATTATGGATGCATTTGTGTCTGGTTACTTTTTCTTTTGTCAGAACAATGGCCATATGCTACTAAAATAATGTTGGACACAGGCTTCCGAGTTTCAGTACTCAGTGAATGCGTTTACCTGCAATGCTATAGAAGTTTGACACTTGACGTATCTAGTGAGCTACCCAAAGAACTTTGTTCTTGTTGTTTGCTGCATATAAAAATGACTTTTAATACGTACTGCTGAATTCTTTATTGTGTACAGTAATATTCCTGTTAAGCAGAAATCCGTGACCTGCACTTCATATGTAAATATATATATATGCATTGTTTCAATACAATGAAACACTGCTGCAATACAAATTCCAGTTTCAGCTGTTACAAAAGAAATAGTATCAGCTATTACATGGAAATGCTGTATGTGTGCAGAAGGATTTATTCACAGCATGACAATTCAATCTAATGCACCACTTTTACAATGGAAATTATATTCTCTACAATTGAATGAGAGATGCTGAGTCACAAGATAATTGAAAAAATAGCTTAGAATGATACTAATGGAGACACTGCATTTTCTGAATTAGTTTCAGCACAGTGGTGACAAAAAGCAAACCAGAATACTTGGTTTTGTGTGGACATAGAGAAGCCAAACAAAGCCATTGTGAGTGACAGTTAAACATTTACAGATACTGATGTCATAGTTGCAGAGTATGTTTTCTGCTCTTGATTTAAAGAATGTGTATTACCAAGTATTCAGATAGCATGAGTTTCACAGCATTTATTACACTTCATGGACTTTTCTCTTTTAATTATATGCCATATGGACTTGAGTCAACATCCAGAGCTTTTCAAATATGTTAATAATTCTTAATAACAATCCTGGAATCTAGTATTATTTGGATGATGTTACTGTATTTGAAAAGACTCCTGAAGCTCATGAAAAAAACCCTACAGGCTGTACTTCAACATGTCAATACAGGAGAGCTGAAGCTGAATTTTACTAAATACTAAATCAGATGCACAGAGTAGTCTTTTCTTGAGCACATCATCTCTCCATCAAGACTGGAAAAGGTCGTAGAACATTTAGAAGCATTCACCCTTCCCAGAAAAAAAAAAATTACAACCACATTTTTCAGGTCTCAAATCAAGGTATACATTCTATTCCTAACTGTGCAGTGTTTGTAGAACTATTAAGAACAGTATGTTGTAAAATCTAAAATTTACCCGAGACATAACTCAAAATAGCAAATTTTCAAACAATGAAAGCTTTGTGAATAGCCAGCGTTTATACTGTTGGCTTCAGTGTTCACCACAATTGTCATGACTTTTGTCTCAGCCCAGGAATGACCGACTGCTATAAACGTAGGGCTATTTCCCTTACTCCCTCGTAGCCATCCAGCAGCCAGATAAACACTCAGGTCTTTTTTATGGCATTGCAGCTGAACTAATAAACCTGATTGCAGCTAACCTGGGGTCTGCTTTGCCCTCCCAACAGATGAGCGGGGGTACCCCTGGCATGGAGAGCCTACCAATCAGTCACCTTCCAGTCAAACTGCCTTCCGGGCAGCACTTTCTCAGGCCATGCTGGGCCATTGCTTTGTCATACTACAAATATGGAGCCACTTTTCGCCAAATGCATGGGGGACAATTTCTATGAGAACACCATTGTGTTTGAACTATGAACAGTCTACAAGATACCATAAAAGCGCTGGAAAGAAAACATTTCTTTGTGCATATACTACAGAACAGTGGGGAATCTGCCTCTGAGGCATTACACTCCAACTGCATACAGATCACACCTCCTGGCAGTTCTGTTAACGACAGAAAGACTCAGAGGAGCAGGAACTGTCTGCAGATGGCTAGCAAGATTACTTTCATTTTTATATGACACAGTTTAGTCAAATCAAATACACAGCAGCTGATACTTTATCTCATCTGCTCTTTTTTAGATGCTTATCTAGTTGATTATATGGAAGTTGTTGCGTGGATTATAAATATGTTTGCTGCAATTACGGGAGAAAAATTTAAAGCTGTTTTCTTGTAGTGTCTGATTTAGCAGAAATTACATATCCTCTAGAAAGCGATTCAGGAATTCCAAATGCATGGATGCTATTCCAATACCACGTTTCAGCCTACAGAATTAACTTCACCCACAAGATGGATACGTAATAAAATGTCACCTCAAGTTATACGGCGTTTTTAGGAATTGTGAAGGTGTCCCAGAGGAATTACAAGCAAAATTTCTACATCATGCTCATGGTAAGTCTCAAGTTGTCAGAATAAACCAACAATTACAGGGCAAGTACTGGTGGCCAGAACTTGATATGAGGGACTGAAGATTCCCTAAAATCACCAAAATTAAGACAAGTGACTCACGCAATAGCATTACAGCCTACCCCTTACCTTTTTTCCTCCGTGAATGACTGACATCACAGTCCCTTTGGGCAGTTACTCCAGGTATCTAGCTATCTTTCTGTGACAGATGACATCATAAAATGACCAGAGATTTACATTGTGTGACATCTGCTTCTATAATCACTTTCCTGTCTGTCTTCAGCCAAGAATGAAAGCTCTAGTAATTAGTACCATTTAACATCTTAAAATGTGATTTTTTTCTGGGAATATATATATAAAGGTCATTATCAAGTTAAATGATGTTAAAACCAATGAAGAACTAGAATGCTAAGGAGACTTTTGAAAGAGACTTCATAGCTAATCTGGAAAGAAAAGCTTGGAAAGCCTTCTTAATGAACTAATTTCAAATTTAAGGAGTAACATACCATGTAATGACATAAATAATGTCCTAAGCGTAATGCTTGGATAGCTGTACACTCTGAGTTAAATGTTGCTAGGCTGAGGATCTCTAAACCTGCTGTTCTAGCACGATCAGATACAAAACATACAGTCCAACAGCACAAAAAGTAATAAAGATCATTGTTGTACTTGGGATCTGCAATTCAAATTTGGCTTTGCAAGTGCAAAACCCTGGAATCCTCTGAAAAGTGGAGAGTTTATGTAGTCTCTCAAGCTTGTTGGGGGAAAATGACTACATACTTATAAGCTATCTTTGGGATAAGTACGCACCTGCTTGCACCTGCTTGCCAAGGGCAACTTAGAAATATTTTAAATTGTTTGTGCATAATAGATGACTTTCCCTTACCTTCTCTGCATTACAAGACAAATGAATGAGATGATAGTCTATTCAGCCTTCTGCTAACTGCAGATAACTATCTGCACACATCACAAACTTTTAGATAACAAAAAATAGCACAAAAAATGTTAGTTTATTAACACCACAGACTTCTTGAAAAGAATACGGTCGATGCAGTATTGGTGATAAACGGCAGAGGGCATTTCTCAAATGCGCTGATGCGAAAAAGCAAATTCAGCTTGGGGAGTCTCTTTGTGTGTTTACTCTTGCTGCAGACATGGCGGTGGTTTTTCTCCTCTGCTTCTCCTTTATGGCTCTAGAAACAACCATCAGTTATACCACAAGATACTTCGGCACAGGTCAATAAACAACTCCAGTTTAGGTGTATTATATTACATTTCTCTATTTGAGCAGTGCTGACTCTGCAGGAACAGTAACCATCTTCTGTCCTGAAGGTAGCAGAGGAATCTACGCGGGCTTGGCGCAGTTCTGCTGATTAAGGCCCTGGCTCTGCAAGAGACCCTGTTCATGCCAATACTTGCCGCATCAGTGCCATTTTTCATAATGACTTACGTTAGCTATTTAAATCTAAAATTTATAAAAGACCAACTAAAATAGTTATTAAAATGACAATATTTTCTTTATTATCAGTGAAAATATATGTGTTGTAATCTGGGGCAGGGACTGATCTTTGGCAGTGTGTTTGTAGTGTGGCTACCACATCAAACATTGGTCTGTAGACATCACAACAATCACTATATATATATTTAAGATAGAATTATGCACATTTGACTTACATACTCTTTTTAAATTGTTAAATAAGTTTTAAAAGTCTATGAATATCACATAAGAAACAAAGAGTCTTAATTAAAAACATAGTAGTCCGAACAATGAGGTTAAAAATTTTAATGTCAGTATTTGGTGCTTGATTTCTTCAGTCATTCTTCTGTTTTCATCCTTAGCTACTCTCTGCTATATCTCTCAGAAAAACTTATGCCCGCAATAGGACATATCCCAAATTCTATTCCTGTGAGCCATCCATTTTCTACAGTCCAGCCATTCAACTACAGATCACTTATATTCAGACTTTTAATAAATAAATAAAATTAATATTTGGTATATCTTTTACCTTTTCCAAGAAAGAATTTCCCACTATAGCTGAGAAGTACATCTTCTCTTTCTATTCTGTATATACAGTTCACCATGTTAATTATAGGCTACAAAACCAACTTTAAATATATTATCCATACTGAATATATGACACGTCACAGTTTAATTGGCATGTATTGGCCCAAAGATATTTCAAAGTTTAAAGCAAGATGAAGTCTAAAGCCCTTGCTATGCCCAGATCTATACCTTTTTCAGTTTAAAATATTTGAGTATCCCACTGAAGTTCATGAGACCAGTTGTGTGAAGGAAACGTTTAACCATTAGTAGAACCAGGCTTCCAGCGTGGCAGCAGGTAATATATGTATTGGAAACAATTTGGTTGGGTTGCTGAGGGCACATGGAAGAGACGCATACCTGTGATGTCTGGATCCGCTTTTTCTTTGTAAGTTATTAAAAAATCAAAAGTAGCACTTTCCTAGTATGCCTAGCAGATCTTGTAGTAAGATATAGTGATATCTTACAGGAATTAATTTTTTAATTTTCTAATCTCCAGATTTTTTTTAAAGCGTCCTCTTAAAAATGTGAGTTTATAAAGTTAATCCTGTCTTAAGAAAGTTAATTTTAAATAACCACTTAAAATGAATTAAACACACCCCCAGATGATTTTTTATATCCTTCTAGAAGAATTAGCACCTATCAATGTTCACTGTTAGTACTGCAAGTTACCTACATAACTACACTGGGTTTTATATGGCCATTGGGAAGTTTATGGATTGGAAACACTTTCACTAAATTATGATGAGTTACTGGAAGGCTAATTTGGAAAATTTAAGGATTTGCATGGCAGATGACTCCTCTTTTTAGAGCCTGAGGTTAGGGCAGGGACAGGAAGTAAAGGTTACAAGGTAGATTATAAGTAGGTGTGCAATTCGTAATAAAGGTTTGTGGACTGTGAGCTTTTTAGATCAATCACTTCAAATAGCTGGCTTTTAGGTTATACTGAACAATTATAAGGGGGAGAGCCTGTAAAGAAGTTATTTTGGGAAATGAAAGAATATAACACGTTATTAACAGGAGAATATGACTTCTGGGCAACTGCTTTTATAGCTGACTAGGTTAGTCTACTCAATTTGCATTTAAGAAACGATTGAAATAATCTTAGAATTTCTGCATTCATCCTGCTAGAATTTATGGAAAAGGAAAGAAAATAGTTATGCATAATTACTGAAAATGGTTGCAAAAGAATAATATGCTGCACGCAGAGCATCTGCCCTGCCTTTACCAAGCCCATCCATTTACATACATGTGGGCGAAGTAACCGAAAATAAGACTTTTTATACAAAAAAGAGAAATTGCCTTTCTTGATTTGATTTAAAAGATCTAAATTGGTTATTTATAAAAAACAAGGTAACTGGTCCAAGGAGTGCATTATAAGCAGTTTTTCAGAGCACACGGCAATGTTCTATATTAATAAGCATTGTGGGAATGAAAACATCACTTACAGCAATCTAGATATAATGATATTTCAGGTAGATAAATTGGAGTGTTACAGCTCAGCAGCAAAAAGCCTACTGTAAACTTTCTTTAAACAAAACACTACGTATGCTGGCTAAATTCTTTGATGGAAATTTGCCATTGAGCAAGGGGCCAGCTCACAACCTGTACATCATTTACATGACATGCTGCGTGGCAGTATACGTTAGCTATTATGCAATAAAATCCTATAGCAAAAATACGAAGATGTGGTTTTAATCTACCACCTGACAGAGATTACAGCTATTTTTTAGATGATCAGTACTCACTAAGCAGCCCAACCACATACACTGCAGCTGCACCCAGTTCCAGGTCAATTCAGCCTATAATTAAATGTGTCCTTGCAATTTCAGAGAAAAATTTTTCACTTTCAGTTTTCCAAATCAGGAGTAGTCTAAAGTTACTAAGAAGTATACAACACAGTTCCTCTAATTAATACTTTTGAAGACCAGTTCTGTAAACATTTACATGGAGGATTCATTTCATGCCTCCATGAGGTGATGGCAAAAAATATTTCTCAAGCTTACAGGCCAAACAGAGGCTAAGATGCATGAATCAGACTCAGGCAGAAATGCCTTAATCCAAAGTCACAAACCCCAAAGCTTTTCCCCAAGGTTTTGCTTGCCTGGGAATGCCTGGAAAGTCCCATGGAACCTGCCTGTCGTACTGCCCGTTCCATGCATTCTTGCTACCACAGTGCTTCTTGTGCGTGCCTTCTCTGAGCAGCCAGGCAAGGCACCTAAATCTCTACCTTAAAGGTAATAAACACAATATGATGAGACTCCTGGTTACACTTAGTGATGTACTGAAAGAAAATGATCTACTTGTAATCAAAGAATTTAGCAAGGTGCCCAGTACTCCTTCTCTGCTACCGAAAATAGGAAGGTATTGTTTTATTTACTTGCTGTAATGTTGTGGTTATATTTTCAAAAGAGTGAATAAACTAGCTAGAATATACAGATTTTCTTTGATAAGATCAAGTTTCACTTAAAATTATTCTAGCTTTAGTCTTGTGGTTATCCATACGTTATTAAAGAATTTTTTTCTTTTGGCATTTCCTCTGTGGGGAAGAGATTGGAACAAGAGTTTCAAGTTCCAAAATAAATGGAGGATCGTTATTCTGGTCTGAACAAGAAAAACTGTGGTCGCTGTAGTCAGGATTGCAAACCAGATTTGGTTTAAAAAAACTCATATGTGAAATCCAACATGGCATGCAAGAAGGATAATGTTCAAATCGAGATGCTGCACCATTGCAGAAATTGTACACTAAGATCCTGGCTCTGCTCCTTCTTTGAATCCCTGCAAGTCAGTTGCTTTTTCTCTAACACGGTTCTCTGTCTCTAACTAGAGATATTAATATTTCATTTCTTCCTCCATTTGTCTTCCTTGCTTATTCAAATTGAAAGCTTGTCAGAACAGGGACTGAAAATCTCTTGGTATGTATACGCCATGAAATAAAGTGGAAACCTGATCTTGGTTTGGTCTCTCAGGCTACCATATGAAAGAATTTATATATATATATATTTATATACATATTTAGGGAAATGCAAGTTGTATGATATTTGAAAAAAAAAAACAATTTTCCCAGTGTAAAATTATTACTCACCTTTTTTTCCATGTAGATATCTAGGCAAAGCCGAATGTTGAAATGTGGCATGTGAATAGTCCACTCTGTCAGACTGAGTGGAAGAAAATCATCAGCTGGCCAATGACAGAGGCTTGCTGGACACTTTGCACAAATGGAACATCGCAAAGATATGAACAAGCAATAATTTTACCAGACTGCAAAACTGACTGAATTTAGCAATTCTGTACAAAGGAGTTTTCAGCACAGATGCAAACATAAGAATAGATTATTGTACTAGTGGCTGTATATCCTTTCTAAGGACAATTCTCTTCCTCTCTTTATTTTTAAATAAGAAATATTAATTGTATGGTATTATATATATGGTATTATATTATATTAAATGTAAGTTAAAATATGACATACTGAAGAGAAATTCAGCCATAGATTTATTCATACTTTCATTACCAGAGGCTGTGGAACAAACATGGTTTGCCCACATTTATATAACTCCTATATCTCTGCTTTCCAATATTAAGACCACACAAGCTGATTTCAAAGTCTCGAGGTAATGAATAGGTCTACATCATTTTTATATGATTCCAGAGAAAGGTGCCAACACTGTTCATGCTGTTCACTTTGTTCCCAAATAAATATATGCACTTTTCTATGCAAAGAGCTGTTTGTTTTTTTTCACCAGCAGTGAAAGGGAAAAAGGTAGGAGGACACTTGCCAGATTAAATAATTTTTTGTGATCAAAAAGGGAGACATAAAAAAATTACATGTAAAATGCAATGTATTGACTGTTGTAGCTGCCATTGTTCCATTTTTTTTTCCAGTTTGTTATTCTTTTAAAAATCAAATTCTCAGTAGTCTTCAAACACTAGCAGTAGTGTTCCATCTTCTACATTTGGGGATTTCAGCTTTCAGAATGTTATTCCATCTGGAACTTATAGGTTTTGACCTTTTTTCCTGAAGGCCAGATTTCAATAGCTTTCCAGAGTTCAATAATCCACACGGTATATTTCTTCCATATTTTAACAGTCTCAGTACGTTCCACAATTGGTTGATTAAAAATGTAAAAAGGTTGAGATGCAGAACAGTTTGCATTTGTGCACGTAAGATATTTATACTTCAAATAGTTCCCTGACATTTTATTTGGAAACTGGTATGTTCTTCTTCCAAATAAATAATTCAGATAACGTATTACATTTTTGTAACTCAGGAATGAAAGTCAATACTATTCATAATGCTGTTGACATGCCTTCTAGTAATTTGCAGAATAATTATGACCATATTTGGGATATGTCTATTCCCTACATTTCTGATTTGTCCTCCTCCAATACATCTTGACAATGTTGTTGTAATTCGTGTGTATTGTACAGACTGAATATATTTAAAGACAGACAATTCAATCCAGACAAATACATTAAAAAATGTAACACAGCTGTTTGGAGCTGACTTTCTCCATGGGACCTTTACAGTAGACATTTGGTTAGTAATAAAGGAATTCTGCGATTCTACCCTTTATTGCTAGTCCATGAGACCACGAATGATAATTTGTACTGAATCATTATCTAAATCTGTTTAAGCCTCTAAAGAATTCAGATGATACATATATGAAGTGTTTTATTTCAGGAAGTGGGTGATAGGCAGCATTCAAATCTATATGGAAATAATTCTTCAATAGCTTAGCCAAACTTTATACAAACATCTAGCCTTACTTATTATAATTTTTTCAGATTTTAATTTTCTCAGTTAAAAGAACTACACAAAGGTATACATTTATTTCCTCCTTAGTGTTTTTAATACTTCTTATGACTGTATTTTACAAGTGTTTTAGTCTAAAAAAAAAAAAGTGCCATTCATGTTGAAAGGGAGAAAGTATTTCAAAGAACAACACAGAGAACATTCAACTGATGTTAATGCAAATTTTAAAATGGGGAATTAGACCCAAGGGAAGGAAATCGGTGGGAATTTTGCCATTGACTTCATGAGGTCACGATTTTTTCCAGCTCACACTATATAACCTGGGATTGTTGATTTTACACATCTTGTTGAAATTCATGTTACTGTAGTACATAGCTCATGGCTATTATTCCATGTGCCTTCGAATTTGCGAGGACAGCAATATTAACAAGTAAAAAGCATAACTAATGCTTGTCAACACATGTAACATTTTATAAATCTACACGCATGTTGTGATTCATTATCATCTAAAAGCAGAGTTCCATCAGAAGTGACATGGCTATTCACTTTGTGAAAACAGCTCATTTTAAAAATTTCATTAGAAAGTAACAGATTTGTCATGTTCTCTGAACTGAGTAACTGAAAATATAATTAAAATATCCCTATTTGTTTTATTGAGAGTAATAAACTTAATTAACAGATTCTCTTTTGTTTAAATTGACAATTTTCTTTAGGAGACCATTGATAATTTATTTAAACTAATTCCTCATGAAAATTAAGTATTAATTATGAAATTACTATTTCATAATGGTACCATAAAAATGCAGATCGGATGCAGATAAAGACTGACATTTTTAATTGTTTTTGTATGCTACTAATTTTCTTTCATCATAAATGAACACTGGATTACTGTCAGTGATTAACAAGAATATTCCAATAATATTAGAGCATTTTAAAACCTTGACTATTGCTAAGATGTATCTTATTACAGTTACCTGATTATTCACAGAATTAAGAGAAAAATCAGTATCTGAATGTTGATAAAAAATTCAGCCCAGAGAAAACATATATAAAAGAATCAGAGGTAGACTACTGTCATAATTACGTACCATTTGGTAAGTAGAACTGTTATGAAATCCAGAGTGGCGGAATAGGGAATTTTAACTACTTTTATTCTAATTGTTTAACTTAATTTTTTTTACGGTAGGAATTGATTCTATTTCTTTTTCTCTCTGGTCAGAAATTTTCTTGTAGAAAGCCATAGAAGAGATTCTTTGATTTGGGAGGATGCTCATTATTTAAATGTAAAAGAAATATAGGCACTACGAAAATATATCTGCGCTCCATGCACCAAATATATAAATTTATAAACCTCCTGTACCAGTGAATGTTTTAGATTATTTCCATATATAAAACAGCTCTAAAAATTACCAGGGACAGTGTTATTATGGGAACACTAGCTTTTTTTAGAAACAAACTGCAGAACAATTGCTAATAAATTGTGAGACCCACAAATGAAGCTATAATAGGTAATTTATATTCACATAACCAACAGAACATTACGTTGTGTAGACTTTGGTTTTGTATACTGTGAAGTCATTACAGAAGAGTTACTCAGAGAAATGAAAACATAAATTTGGAATTGAGTATTTTTGGGTTTTGAAAATATCATTTTGGTGTCGAAACAAAGGAGGTTACATCATCAGCAGGAAATAATTGACTTTATTAATAAAGAAAAGGTTTCAATTTGATACCATACCTATTTTTAAATACCCTGTTGCTGGAAATATGAAGACTGCATTTGTAGATGCTGATTTAGAATGGCATTTCCCCCCCTCTAATTTACATTTTATTTGAAATAAAAATTTCAGATTCCAACTGCATCTACTTTCATATTTTATTTCAGATAACTCCTTCATCAGCCAAGTACCTCTTCCCAAGACTCTGCTGTGCTTCCAGTAGACTGAATCTTCAGGCTGCCTCTGGGTTCTCACTTGTGCTACAACAAAGTAGGTAAAAATCCAGATGATAAAATAGTGAATGTTAATGGAATTAAAATTCTAGCTAGACCATTACAGCACTTCTGGGAAAATATTTCCACTGTCAAGGTCCAAGTAATGTTAGGACTTTCTGAAAACTCCTAATATTGTATCAGTTAGTTCTATATTAATCCATCTATAACAGCTTTTATTTAATCTGTATCTCCTACAGTATTTTTTAAATGAAAGGTCCTAGCAGGATCTTGCTATGGAACCTTTTTATCCAGAAAGGGAATTCTCTTTGAAATATGGGGATACTAAAATCTACAGCAGTGGTGTATCAAAACTACTAAGTGCAAACTACTAAGTGCATTTTAAATTACTGTAAATAAATGAAACATTTCTTGAAAATGTAATAAGCTCTTTCTTGACAAGTTCACATGGTTTCATTTTCACCTTTAAAATAAACATAGAATCATAGAATGGTTTAGGTTGGAAGGGACCTTGAAGATCATCGAGTTCCAACAAAAACAAACAAAACAAGCCCAAAAAACCAAACATCTGTTCTTACTTCTGAATGTATTTAACAAGTTTAGCAAGTATTAAAAGTAAGATAGAAAGGTAATAGTTTACATGCTTGCACAGACCAATATGAATAGGGAATCCATTTTTTCCTTTCTTTTTCAGTCTTTTATTACATATACTTCTAGGTAATTTAGATAGTGAGCATTCATAAGCATAACAGTCAAAATAAATTAAAGAAAATTCTGCCAATGTTTCTCCACAATGTAATGAAAACCTTTAGAATGCTTTCTCAAAAACTGTTACATAATACTGTTACATATATATTATTTAGTTTTGCACTCTCACCAGATACTGTACCATGAAAATATACTGCAAATAGAAAAACATAATTTTATTGTTCAGTAATATCCATGGCGATAATGATGTGAAATAAGAATGGCATTTTCTCCAACTGAAACGTCTGTTATCAGATGACAAGCATTTTAGATTTATATGAAATGTTCTCTAGATTAAAAATTCATTACATTCATTGTAGAGATTTCTGAAATTCAGAAAAAAATCTCTTTAATTATTGGATTCCTTCAAACTTCTCCTATGAGGGCTATTTTAATAAGAATTCGAACTATGAAATATAATTAAGGGAGTAAGAGCATCACTGATGTGAGTACCTGGGCTGTTGTCAGTAGGCATGATTTAAGTCTTTGCATTATCTAGGAAACATGCTGATAGTTAGAAAACACAATTGCTTTCTCACAAGTCACTAAAGGGTAAGAAATTTAATCTGCTTTCTTCTTGAAAGCCAATCAAAACTATGCGATTTTCAGACCTTAGACCTTCTGTGACAAAAGTTTTGAATGACAGTTCAGACAGGGGTGACATTTATTTGAGAATATCAGTTGCAGTCTGAGAAAACAGAAAAATGTTATGAAAACAATTATTCTTTATATCTATCTTCAAGTATTTTCCTGGAGTTTCATTTAAGTGATATAATAAATAATTAAAAATATTATCACTTGCCATATGTGAGAGATAAGATGAAATTATTGGCAAGACTTCAGCTTTTAGACAGCTTTCAAGTTGTTAAATACTTTTTGTTGCCAAGAGTACACTTTGGAAGGTATTTACATTGGCTGTTTGTCTCATTGTTAAGTTTATTGTATAGTCTATAAAAAAAGTGAAAAAGCATCTCAAGTTTACACAACTGCTTTCTGCTGTTTTTATTATATTGTATACAAATATAGTGGTAATCTAGGATATACTCAGAAGCCTGTTCTGGTTCAGTATCATCTCATAGGAATGCTTAGGTAAGGAAGGGATCTTATGGAAAAAAAAATGAAAGAATACATATGTTTTTCTGCATTAACTGTAATAAAGTCTTCTAGGTTAAAAATCTGTTTAAAGGATATGTGTTCTTTTTATGTGTGGAGGTGCGTATACATTAATTCACACATTAATCTCAACTAAAGCCTTTGGAAAGTTTGTCTTTGTCCTCAGTGGGCTTTCTGTGCTTTCTTGGATGAAGAGTCATGATGAATGAAATAGCAAATGGTAGTGGTTTTGCTAGTGGGTAATTTCTAGTTAGGAGTGCTGAAAATCATGTATTAGTGTACGTATTTCTGGATTATGTTGAAACACAGATCTGTATTTTAGTATTTCTTGTACACAGATTCATATCTTGGGAAGAAACAAAGATCCAAGGCCTCAGCTGGCTTAAATCAATGTTTTGGTTTTGCTTATTTTCCTAAAATTGATTGTTATGTCATTTTTAAGTCTCAGGTTCAGAATTTTCCAATCCATAACTTTACATTTACCTGTAAATGCATAAAAAGTCAACCATAGTTTTACAAACTGTATTATGTCCTTCCACACAGTGATGCATTTCCATATCTATTATTAATGCCTTGGTTGTTACTGTCTATTTTAAATTACTTTGTGTATATTATGCCTGTAGCATGTGTTTGTGTGCATTATCTTCACATGCCTCATCTTGTTTTCCTGCTCTGATCTGAGTGGGGAACTTTTCTATTTAAATTCACAGCAGCAGCTTCTGAGTTATTAACAGCTCTGTCACAAGAATTTGCATCTCCCACCTCATAATGGTTAGAAGACAATGTCTGTCTCCCTGCACCATGTATTCTGATACCAGATATGATCTTTATCAGTTGTTCAATACAAACTAACTCGATTCAAGTGAGAAACTCTGTTGCTTTAGTGACAGCTTCTTTTAGACTTACAGGAATCAACAAAAATTGGTTGGATAGAAAGAAGTATATGAGTATCATGCAGAATTCCTCTTACAGTTAGAAAATGCAACAGAGATGGGATTTACATACATAGACAAGCTAACCCTGTAAAAAAGTTTCTGTTGGTCACAGAACCTGCATTTCAGCACATCAAATGTTACAGTTTTGTGAGAGACCATGATAACTGTCATGGGCAAGAGTATTAGTTTAGGCAGCCAAAACACCATTTCAAGCATAATATTTGGCTTTCCAGCATTGTCATAGCTGCAGTCTGTTCTAAAGAGAGTTGCATGAATAATTAAATATTTGTCTTCTCAGCCAAAGTGAAAAATATATGTGGTGGGAATGAGTCATAAAAGAACCAAATTCGTGGCTTTTCACACTAGAAAAAAAAAAAAAGTTTTATGCTAAATTAAACATACTGTTTGTTCTGTAACACAATTTTTATCTTCAGGCACTTGAAAGAAAAGAAAAGCATATAGACATACACCAAAATGCTTTTATTCAGTAACCCTATACTGAAGCAGCCAACCCAGACACAAGAAACCTATATCTAGTGTTTCTTTCTACCTTGAGGAACTCTAACTCACATTTTCAGTCCCATGAGGGATTAAAACTATGCCTCACCAAATCTGACTCAAATACTTCAGCATTTCACACAGAATCACGGAAAAATTAAGGTTGGAAGGGGCCTCTGGAGGTCATCTGGCCCAACCCCCTGCTTAAGCAGGACTAAATACAGCATTTTTGAGACCATAATGAAAAATGTGAGATTTACAACTTGCTGGAAAATCCTCTCCCTCCAGTTTTCATATGAAGCTCTTTTCCATTGCTAGAGTACTGATCTGAAGTGGCTTGTTTTGATTGCATTTGACTAGTCGTTTTCAGTTATTAATGTAATTTGAATAATTACAGCACACCATTATAAAATTGACAAATGCATTTCGTAGAATAGTCTATAAGATCCAATAAAAAATCCTTCATAAAATCTCTCTTTTGTGTCTTTCCACGAACTTTTATAAAACACTCTTGCTGCTAAGTGCTCTTCCCAATGATACAGCTGCTTTGGGTGGTTATTACAGAATCACAGAATGGTCACGGTTGGAAGGGACCTCTGGAGATCATCCAGTCCAACCCCCCTGCCAGAGCAGGGTCACCTACAGCAGGTTGCACAGGAACGCATCCAGGCGGGTTTTGAATGTCTCCAGAGTGGGAGACTCCACAACCTCAGAACAAGAGGGAATGGCTTCAAGCCCCAACAGGGTAGATTTAGACTGAACATTAGGAAAGAATTTTTCACAGAAAGAGTGGTCGGGCATTGGAATAGATTGCCCAGGGAGGTGGTTGAGTCACCATCCCTGGATGTGTTTAAGAGACGTTTAGATGTGGTGTTGGGGGATATGGTGTAGGGGAGAACTTTGTAGAGTAGGGTAGATGGTTGGACTCGATGATCCCAGGGGTCTCTTCCAACCTAGACAGTTCTATGATTCTGTGATTCTCTCTGGGCAGCCTGTTCCAGTGCTCTGCCACCCTCAAAGTAAAGAAGTCCCTCCTCATGTTGAGATGGAACTTCCTATGTTCAAGTTTGTGGTAGTTACTTCTTGTCCTGTCACTGGGCATCACTGAAAAAAAGACTAGTCCCATCCTCCTGGCACTCTCCCTTTAAATATTTATAAATACTGATAAGATCCCCCCTCAGTCTTCTTTTCTCTGGACTAAAAAAATCCAAGTCCCTCGGCCTTTCCACATAATAAAGATGGTCCATTCCCCTATTCTTACTCTGCCCTGAAATGTAATTGCAAAAATTGGGAATGGGGCTGCAGTAGGATATCCTGCAGTACACTTAATTTTCTCCCACCCTACGTATTACATGATGACCTTTAAGTGTGATAGAGGAAGAACTTAAACTTTCCTCCATCACACTAGGAGTTTCTCAAAGTTGCAGAATGAGCAACTCATTATGCTAAATATAATTAATTTTGCATTACTTGATTTGTAAAAAGCAGACATTATGAAGTGAATCTGGGACACAGATTCTATTTTCCCACATAAGACAATACTATATTATTAAAATTTTGCATAAGGGCTGAAAATGTAAAACCTCTTTAAAAGGCAACCTCAGGGTCTGGTTTGGGTCTGAAAATGTACTTAATGAAAATGGTGTGCTACTAAACAAGTAAATTTTCTCCTTGAATCTGCTGAACCATTTGTAATGCATATAACGAGCAATTGGGAGGAGAAGGAGGTCAGCTTTATGTATTCCTATTAGCATTGCAGGGTGAGTAGGACTATCTTGCTGTTTAAACATTGCCAAAATTTCTGTTAAGCTATAGTCAGTTACACTTCGCACATATGTAATTAAAAACACAACTTGGACATCTCAGAATTTATTAGTGATGAAGTATGAAAAGGAAGGAAAAAAGAAGGGAATAAAAGCTGGTTTATGTTATGAACATTTTGGTTTAAGGCAGTTTCAGACACTTACACAAATCAGACTGGGCAACTCCATTCCATTTCTTGAGATGCAGCTCAGAGAGGCAGCACAGGAGAAAGAAGGTTGTTCAGTGTAAACTCAGGTGCTGAGTTTTTGTGTTGTAGATGATTTTAGGCACCTCATTGTAAATGAAAGCATTGAGTCAAGTTCCTAGTTACCAGTTAGGTGTAGAAATACTTCTATGGATGCTGGCCTGGTGCCTCTTCTGATGTGGCTTAACACCTCTCCAATATTTGTTCTTTCATCTTCTCCATTAGTGGAGAAGATACATAATGCTGTATTTGCTTTTGTAATTTTTTCATCATTCATGTACACATTTCTTATGTTTCTGTAGGGAAGATTAAAGAAGTGGACCCTGAATTTCAGTATCGCAATTCAGTACTTACAGCTTCTGCATGTCCTAGCACAATGTATGTAGGCTGGAAGAAATAGCACAACTGGTCCCACATATTCAAATTTTCCTATTCTGCAACATACCCCATGAAGACCAATTGCTCTTCCTTTATGCATTGATCTAGCATATGTTTTGCTGACAACAACAAAGAAAAAATATTAGCATTTTTTTACAGTGGAAGAAACCTTCAGAAGAGTAAAATAATCTATTTTTTAGAGTATGGTGCCTTTTTGCAATATTCTCTGTTGTGTCATTTTACATTCTCTGGATTAGAAGAAAAATACGTGAAAAAATCACATAACAGTGACATATAGTACATTTTCAGGATTTTTCTTGTTCTGTTAAGTTCCTAATTAGTTTTTAATGAGGGTGAAAGGTTCTAAGAGGTGTAAAGAGATGTTCACTGGAAATACTTAGTTGGTATCATATGAACTAGCAGTGGATGATCTCCATGGTTTTTTTACCCATCTTATATATATATACCTGTAATTCTGTGATTGTAAAACTTAAAAATATTTCTTAATGTACTCATGTATGAGTAAAACATTATGTACTTAGTCCTGCTTCTTTTGAGCAACTTTTAAATCCTAACTTTTAAAGTGTTTAACTGTAAGAATAAGCTTCATGCTCATCTAAGAAAAAAAAAAGGCACAAGGTAATGCTTTCCATGAGATAAATGAATATATTAAAACATTCTTGAAGCTTTATTCCCATTTATGAATAAATTATGCAGCTAACTACAGAGACACTCAACTTTTGGGTAAATCTAGTTTTTACTAACACCATTTAAATTTTTCAAATGTATTAGATAGCTGGCAGCTATCTAAATGATTTTTTTCTTGATTTGTTTAAGAAATCTACAATTAAG
This sequence comes from Vanellus vanellus, assembly GCF_965231255.1. NCBI lineage: Eukaryota > Metazoa > Chordata > Aves > Charadriiformes > Charadriidae > Vanellus > Vanellus vanellus. The sequence goes on along the minus strand of NC_138906.1, from coordinate 122,944,625 downwards.
GATGACCACAGTACTCTTATGACAGCAATCAAAAGATTGGATAAGTTCTTTGTCTGACAATAGTTACCAAGATCAATAACTACTCCACAAGATCAAACACAGTAAGGGTAAAACTTATCAGACATTTGTGACTCAAAAGAGCTCCTTTTATTGCTGCAAGAGTGGTTTCCTTTTTCCTTGGAAAAGCCTAGAAGGTGACAGAAACTGTGTATTGCCAGATAAGTAGTGATAAATCAAAATATGAGAAATATTTGCAACATCTTGGGGGTCTGAAGCCCTGGATTTAGCCTGGAAAGGTAAAAATGCAGTATCTATCACCTTTACCTATCTCCTTTCTTCAGTCTTGGAAAAGATAATTACCTCAAGGTTAAAATTGTGATTTCAAAGCCTATAAAATAGCTAGGAATGTGGTATTTCTTCTCCTGATAACTGCCACCCCACAGCTTTCTTGAGCACTGGAGGATATTTTGTTCTCTGTCAAAGGGTATTTATTTTGAGATTTCTATCTCAGTGCAACATAATTAGAGAGATAAGGGTAGTTTTGAATTCCAGAGTGCCAATGCTATTAATTCCCCTCATTGCATGAATCACAGAATGGCTGAGGTTGGAAGGGACCTCTGGACGTCATCTGGTTCAACGCTCCTCCTCAACCTGGAGCTGGTTGCCCAAGACCATTTCCAAATGGCTTTTGAGTATCTCCAAGGATGAAGAATCCACAACCTGCATCGGCAACCTTAATAGTAAAGTGTTTCCTGATGTTCAGAGGGAACCTCCTGTGTTTCAGTTTGTGCCCATTGCCTCTGGTTCTGTTACTGGGCACCACCACCAAGACCCTGGGTCCATCCTCTTTACCCTCCCTTCAGGTATTTATATACACTGATGAGATCTCTCCCAAGCTTTCTCTTCTCCAGGCTGAACACTCCCAGCTCACTCAGCCTTTCCTCATATGTGAAGTGCTCCAGTCCCTAAATCATCTTTGTGGCCCTTTGTTGGACCCTCTCCAGTATGTCCATGTCTCTCTTGTACTGGGGAGCCCAGAACTGGACACAGTACTCCAGATGTGGCCTTACCAGTGCTGAGTAGAGGGGAAGGATCACCTCCCTCAACCTGCTGGGACCACTCCTCCTAATGCAGCCCAGGATGCCATTAGTGTCCTGTGCAGCCAAGGCACATTGGTTTTACCTAGCCCAGTTTTATTAGAACAAAAACTACTTACATCCTGTCTCCGATAAGATTATATTGAGGAAGTAAGGCAAGGTAAGATAAGGTAAACAGCACCCCTCTTTTTTTTTTTTGTTTCTCATTAAAAATACATAGGCTGAACTTGAACATACTAGAATGCACATAAAGACAAGACGAAGAAGTGATGAGGACAGAGAATACAGGAGAAAGTGATCTTTGGATTGTCTCCTAAATGTCTCAGACATATTTTTTTTCCTGACATGGTACAAGGTATCGAAATAGAAAACAAAGGATAATGTAGGAATAAATATAAGCCTATATCAGTTCCGAGGCACCCTTTGCCTATTTCCCTAACTTAATTTTAACCTCCTACCTTTAAAATAAGAAGTATAGAAGGCTGAGCATATACTTCTCATGAGGGAAACCTTGATTAAGTCCCATTTGAGGCCTCTCTGAGTCCTAGTCTCTACTTATATTTGAGTGAAATGACTTTTCACACCATTATACCGCTGCACAAGAATTTCCAGGAGTGGATTTTAATAATCAGGACTGGCAGCAGCTATGGGGACTGGTCTAGACCAGGTTGGTTAGTAGCTAATCATTTACACAGGAAAGAATTAAGTCCGCAAGGATTGGCTTTATTCTTCAAGACAGTAGTTCCCAAACTTTGGACCGTGGAGCACGGTCAACCATTACAAATTTTCATTGCACCACCAACCTCGGCAGCAAAGTTTTAACGGGAGGCATGTAAAATGGAGATGATTTCAGAGCACTGGCCATGCAAGCAGCACTGCAAGCTGGAAAACAGCGGCCTGGCTGATGCGGGGCACGGGGCGGCTGCCGCGTTCCCCCGGGAGACAGAAGTACATCTTTAAATACTCAGTTCCCTGCGGGGAAAAAAAGACGCCGAACGTGCGGGCAGCCGTACCCCTCCTCGCCCGCCGTCCCCCCACTTCCCCCCTCGGGCAGCCGGCGGAGGGTCCCTCCTTCCTGCCTCGCCCCCTCCTTCCCCGGTGACAACCGGTAGCGGCCTCAGCCGGCCCCGCCGAGGGAGCGACGCCCTCGGCCCTGGCCGCGCCCTGCCGCCGTTACCAGGGAAACGGGTTCAGGGACGCCGGGCAGGCCGCGGCGGCGGCTGGCTGGCTGGCTGGCTGGCTGGCTGGCTGCTTGCTCCCTCCCTCCTCCCGCCCGGCGGCGGCAGGCGCCCAGCCGGAGCCGTGAGTACCGGGAGGCGGGGCTGGGGCCGACAGCCAGCTGTGCTGCCGGCGGCGGGGTAACGGGCCGGCTGGGTACCGCCTGGCCTCCGCGCGGAGGGGAGGCGGCGGGAGAGAGGCAGGCCGTTGCCGCCGTCCCGCTGAGGGGAGGCGGGCGGTGGGATCGATGCCGGGCGCTCCTAGTGCGGGACAAGTGCCCTGAAGTTGTATTTTATCGTCTTCCAAGCGAGGGGGCTGGGCGGGTGCTGCGGGCTGGGGCCCGGGCCCGGGCCGGCCGGGGAGGTGGGCCGGCAGCCGCTGTTGCGCTGCCCGGGCCCGTGGGCTCCGCCGCCGCGGAGGGTTGTGCGGGGTCCGGGGCCCGCAGCGGCTGACGCCGCGCCTGGCAGCGCCCCTTCGGAGTTTTGCTTGTGGCCGCCAACGGCTCCCGGCCCGAGTCCGGGGCGGCCTTACCTGAACACAGGGCGGCGTTTGGACCATCCCGTCCTTCCTCGTTCCGTGGCGGTGCGGTGGCAGAATAAGCCCAAGTAACGGTGTTTGTCTGCAGGAGGCTGCACCTTTGGAGGTGTCAGACTGGGAAGTACTTAAGTAGAGTGTTCATCCCTCGCTGCAGAAGCATTCGGGCATCTCTGCTCTGGCAAGGAGGTTCAGTTAGAATGGCTTGTTGGGGCTTCCGAAATGAATCCCCTTTTTTTCTTGCAATGCTTGATGCAGCAGCTAAAGCATCTTTGAAAAATCTGGTATTTCAGCTTATATACCTAAATAGGCTCTGCCCTCTTATTGCGAAGTTCTTAACTGATTCAAAGACTACAATAAACTTTCTGATATATAACTTAAAAGAGCTTTAAACCTTCCTTTTCCAAGTTTCAAGGCTCAAGAATGTGATGAGTCACCACTGAAGAGGAGACTGATTAAAAATTAGATTTTTTTTTTTTTTCCCCTGCAGAGGGTATAGTAATTATTCTGTCTCTTAGTTTTTTCTCTCCTTAAAAAGCACAATGCATAAGGCTAGAAAACATGGAAGGACTTGGTACGGGAATTATTCCAGAATTTTATTACCTTCCAAAAGCTCTTGGGTTGTTTTTTAAAGAATGGAATCTCTTACTTTTGCTCCATAATAACACCATGCCAAAGTAGAATAGACATTGAAGAAGATATTTTGAAAACCTTATGGAAGGAGGAGGTGGCTGTTAATACAATCATGATGATTGACCTCTAATTTCTGTCTGTCATTTCTTTGGGAAAATAATTGATCAGGAATGGGGGAAATCAGACAGAGGAGGTCTAGTGGACTTGTTCTGATAGCACATAGAATTGTAAAGTTTTGGTCACACTCTGGTCATGGGACCATAGGTGAATATATTGAGGAAATATGTAAAAAAAAAATTATAAAGCACTGTAGGCTTCACTGTTGTGCTTCGGCAGATTACACCCCAAGCAGCAATCCCTTCTTGTTTTTCTGTATTGATCATGCTGAGATGTATATTGGAAGCTGAGGGGTTGGTCATGATTCCAAATGAAAATCCAATGTGTGATCATTTTGGGACTGATCGTGTTCTTTCAAATTGCCCCAGTTGGAAAATTGAATATGTTTGCTAACACAATGAGATCCTTTCGGGAATTCAGAGATTTACTCAGGTTTTGGAGGTGTTTGATTTGCAGTCCTTTAAGATTATTCCTCATGGAGTTGCAGTGTGGCTATCTGTAGTAAGATAGTGCCACTATTATATAAAGAAATCTGCAAAATGGATACATGTGTCTCTTAAGCCTTCTTCCCTACTGAGGGACTCTAAATTTTTGTAAATGCTCTCCTCTTTTCAGAGCATACAGCCTATGTGAGATTAGAGTTTTATGCTGGTAAAATATCTGACTTTAAGATCTGGTATTATGACGTAGATATGATGGTCTGCTTTATAGGTAGCCTTTTTGTAAAGAGCTTTCAGGTGGAGTTAAATAAAAAGAGGACATGGTAGTAGTAACTGCACTCTAGATGATTGTTTCAGGCTTGATACCTGGTGTAACAGGACAGGTAGGTCTGAAACTGTTGACGTGACGACAGAATGAGGGAAAGTGTCCCCTTTTGAAGGGTGGTGTTAGAACTTTTACTTCAATTTGGACACGAAACAGAGAAATTTTCTATTCCTCTTTCAGTACTTGATGCACTTTTGGATGAAACTATCATTTGGAAGGTTGCTGTCCACACTAACATCAGAAGTTAATACTGCAATAGTGGCCCAAAATATTTGCTATCATATTTTAAGAACCTGTAGAAGTTCTAGTGATATCAACCTAAATGATAGTGAAATTATTTTCTGTGGTATTTACAGGATGGCTACCAATGCATTACAGTTGATGTTGAAAGAGAGTTTGGAGTAGGGATAGAAATGGAATGGTTAAAAATGTTCATTACTTGTAAAGTGATAAAATCTCCTAATACAGAGGTCTGATTATCTATTGCAGCTTTCTGTGGGGTTCCTGATTTTGTATACTGTTGTGACCTTTGTAATAACTGCAGCATGAAACCATTGAGTTTAGGTAGTATCTAGGCAAAATGATTGTAACGGATTTTGAATTCTGTATCAGAAAGTTGGACGTTAGATAATTTACAGAACTTTCCTGGTTTTCTGAATCGGTTGCCTTTACAGGGTAAATGGGAAACAGCTTAAGAGTGAATACTGAGAAAATCTGGATGACTTCGGCTCTTCCTATTTAACTTCAAAGGACTTGTCTATACACAGTACTTGTGCCATGAACTGTGATGAGGTAGATAATGCATTACAGTATTTCTCGTAGTATTAGGCTAACTACTTGCATCTGGAAGGGCTTTGTACTGGCATGGGTGATCATTACCATGAAGGATAGTAAAGACACTAAGGATTATGCCAGTCTGTGCACATGGATAAGAAATTAAACTCTCTCTCTAGGAAAAAATGGATGTTTATATGACCTTTGAACTGTGTACATGGTGTGAACTATTACATATTGAGATCAATTCTGTGATGAAGCAGGAGTTTAGAGATAGAGTAAACCTAGGAAAAAAAATCCCCTTTCCTTCATTCTTTTTGTTCAAATATGTAATAAAATATCATATAAAGTTTTTTTTAATTTATTTATTTATTCATCTTACTGTGTGTTTTTAGCTTTGTTTGAAAATCTAAGTTGAATTAGTGAATCATGGAGCACAAACACCAAGTAAAGGTAACGATCTCATTTCCTAGATAAAAAGTTTTGTGCTTTAGGATGTCTCGCTTTGGAAGGTAGATAGTGAGAAAGAAGTTTTTTTGTTTTTTTTTTTTTTTAATTTTCTTGTCATGCAAAGCTTTGTCTCGGAGCTGTCGTCTTCTAAGGTTATATTGCAGGACAGGTACAACATGTACTCCTAACGTAGCTAAATTGAATTGTATAAATTAGTCTTTCCTTTAGTGTTGTATCCTTATAAAAAAGCAGTCTAAGACTGTATAATTTAAAAATATTTTTCTGTTAATTTTCTTTTTAAACAAGACTTCTACATAGCATAAAGAATTAATTAGCTGCTAAGGTCTGAGCAGTGCCATAAAATACATCTTAGTCCAACTGAACAAGAATGTGTTTATAGTTACTCAGCACTCGATTTGGAATTTGGCAAGATCTTCTCTTCAGACTAGAAAACACACAGATGCAATTTCATATTATTTAGTAGTGTGTTGTGTTCCCTTTTTTATTTTAAATAGATTGTATCACCCTGCCAAATTTTCAACTAATTTTGTTTCTCTAATATTTGCAACTGAACTATTTATATAATATATATAATGGCTAAAATTACTATTTAAATTCAAGTCCCTCTGAAACATAAAGTAATAAAATACATACAGCTTAAAATGGGAAATCAGAGATGGATCAGTGTTTCAAAATGTTTATTTCTCCATTTTTTTCTCTTTGAAAAGAGAACATTGTCATGTTAGGCACAAGCCATGGCACTGTAGAACAATGGAGGTACTCTGAATAATACTGAAGCAAGGGCTTACTACATGATTCTTTCTCAATTTGGACACAGTGTCTTGCTAGGAGGAGCTGCAGGCACTCTGGAGAACAGCATAATTTGGAATTTGAAATGATCTTGAGAAGTCAGAGAATGGGATGTAAATCAGTAAGAACAAGTACAAAGTACAGAAATAATGTGTACAGAGGAGAAGGAAATGCTAGGTAAGATAGCAAAAAACCTGTAGTTTGAAGTGCTAAACATGAAAATCAGTATCATGCTGTTGTGATAAAAGGGTTGTATTGGGATATGAAACCAAAAGCATTGCATAATACTTCTGCTCTTAGTACTGGTGAGGCGTCAGCTGGAAGGCTGTAGCCTCTTTAGGATATATACCTGAAAAGACCTGGACCAACTGGGGAGAATTTGGAGGAAGAGAGTGGAAAAACAGTTGGAAAGTATTATCTCTGGGCAGTGGTATGTGTGTGTAAAAAAACCCCAAAACCAAAAAACAAAACCAAAACCAAACCAACAAAAGAAAACCACAACAAAAAACAAACAAACAACAAAACAAAAAAAAAACACCACCACCCCCCCCCCCAAAACAAACAACAAAATTAGAAGAATTTGATCTGTTTAGAGAAGGAAAGAGATAGCAGTTCTCAAATGTTTAAGAAGTTGTTTACAAGATGAAGGCAATCTGTTATTTCTTGTGTCCGTGTAGATACAACAAGGACATTATATTATACATTAGGATGGCTAACTACTGGCAAGGATGGTTAAGTTTGGTTTAAGTTTGCTTAGACATCTGGCAGAAACTGTCACTAAAAGATTTTAAAACAGATTTGACAGGCATCTGTCAGAAATGGTTTAGATTTAGTTGAAACTGCCTTGGATCTTTCAATACATGGAGGCATTATTTTGCAAATGGAATCTGTTTTCACGTTCCACTACACAACTGTCATTACTAAAGAGAAAATAGTTTCTCCCTAGTTGGACCCCTTCTGTTCTATCATGGAACTTTCTAAGTGCTTAATTAAATAATCAATATTTTCACAGAATCACAGAATGATAGGGGTTGGAAGGGATCTTTGGAGATCACCTAGTCCAACTCCCCCTCCTGAAGCAGGTTCACCTAGAGCAGGTTGGACAGAAATGCATCCAGATGAGTTTTGAGTATCCCCAGAGAAAGAGACTCCACAACCTCTCTGGGCAGCCTGTTCCAGTGCGCTGTCACCCTCAAAGTAAAGAAGTTTTTCCTCGTGTTGATGTGTATTTCTTATGTTCCAGTTTGTGGCTGTTGGCCTTTGTCCTGTCGCTGGGCACCACTGAAAAGAGTCTGACCCCATGCTCTTCACACCTGCCTTTTAGATATTTGTAAACTTTGCTGAGATCCCCTCTCAGTCTTCTCTTCTCCATGCTGAACATGCCCAGGTCTTTCAGGCTTTCTTCACAGGAGAGATGCTTCATTCCCTTGATCATCTTCGTAGCCCTCCATTGGACTCTCCAGCAGTTCCCTGTCTTTCTTGAACTGGGGAGCCCAGAACTGGACACAGTACTCCAGATGTGGCCTCACCAAGGCAGAGTGGGAAGATAACCACCACTCAGCCTGCTGGCCACGCTCTTTTTAATGCACCCCAGGATTTTTCTTTTACGATCCTCTGACATTTTTACTTACATTGTCTCATTCCAGTTTTGGCAGCTAGGCTTTGTCAGCCTTTTTTGTTTTTCTTTCCCCTTTAAGTCTCAATTACTTTGTCATCTTTGTATCTTTTTACTAACTCCTTTTCCCTACTGCGCAAGATGTTTTCCAGATTTGCCTTGCAAGCACTTTTCATTCCTTGAATGCCCTATCCCACCTGCTTTTCTTTACCATTGCCAGAACCCCCATGCTTTGTTCTTTCACTTGTTTTTGTCTTTTTTGTATTGTTCTTTATTTTTTAGCATGTAAAAGATGTCATCTTTTTCTCCTTTATCTGCATTACTTTTAAAATAGCGAAGGTTTAAATCCCTTAAAAATACACTTTAGTGGAAAGATCATGAAATAAAGGAAGGCAGTCACTTTAGGTACCCTCCAATTAAAGAGGTTTTTTGGTATATCTAAGAAAACAAAGTGTACGCTGTCACTGTATGTGATCTGCCAGTGCCTGTCCTCCAATAGCTTTTGTCTGTTCGAACCAGATTTGACAGATGGGTAGGAGTCTCAAAGATGTTAAGTTCTTCCAAGTTTCACGAAAATTGGCGGATAAGTAACAGGAAGAAAGACCCAAATTATTTCCTTATCTGAAAGCGAGGAGTTATAAATTGGCCCTTTACATATTCTGTAGGGTAGCAGTCAGCTGACTAATTGACTCGTGTCTTGGTTAGCCAGCCAAGCTCCAAACCAGTCCCATGCACATGCCCAGAAAGGAATACCAAAGGAAGCTGTGTTGGTCAGGCTCAGTGACACTGAGGGGAGCTGGGTTGCTGTGACAGAATGTTGCACAAAATTCCGTGGAAAACCAGACTTCACTGATTCTAATGTCATGGGAGTGCTGGGGTGGTTTTTTTTGGCTGTAAAATCTTCTTAGCATTTTTTTTCTCTGTTCTTTGCAACAACAGTGAGACCATCACTTAACAAATAGTGATTCTTTCAAATAATAATATGATTTTTCACTCATCCATTACTCCTGTTTTATCTTCATTTTTTTGGAGAACCTGTTATATCCTTCAAAATTTTGGGTGGACCAGTTCCACAAGTTCATTAAGACCTTGACCCATTCCTGCCAGGAAGGTCTGAAGAGATAAGGTAAACTGAAAGTGATACTGTTTGTACTTAAAGCTAGGAGCATTATACTGTGTGCTAAACAAATTCTTGGACTTTTACTTTGCATTTCTTTGTTGCAGTGTATTGGCCGATTACAAACTTTTGTACAATGTATGTGACAGCTTAAGAAAAGCCTTTTAAGTTTCCAAGACTTAAAGCTTTCAAGTAGAGGTGGTCTCTCTGTGTTGTTTTTAACTATGATTTATTTGTCTATTTATCTGTTCTGTATTACCAAACTGTTTTTGAAATTCTGTTTGTTTGTATTTCTGAATATTAAAATGAAAGGTACTGATGGTAATGAACTTGATAAGTGTAAGGTAGCTCTGAAACAACCAAATCAGAATTAAATTATTGAGCAAACAAAGCTAGAGAAGGGAAATGATGAAAGATTTGTAGTGTTGAAGTAAAAGCATAGAAATCCAACTATCCTACTGTTCATCTGACCTGTGCAGTTGTGGGTTGGTTTTGGGGTTGTGTTTTTTTGAGATGTTTAAGATTCATTCTGGGAGCTGATAAGGAAGTGGAGAGGAGTTTGTAGCTAATTCACAGGCTGGTTGAATTGAGTTAATTTGTTCCTGCTGAATGCGTGTTTTTTAATGCTGCTGAGAAAATTATGCTGTTGTAAGACTGAATGTCAGCATGCCTAGAGCACTTTTTTTCCTTTTCTACTCTTTCTTGAAACTAAAGAAACAAATAAATTTATCCTTATTCAATGTGAACCTCATTGCAAGTGAAAAAATAAGTTTGTCACTGGCTGTTGGGGGTGTTTATTTTTGCTGAAATTTCTTTAGCCATTTCTGGGTGTTTGACCAATAATGTATTTATTATTCTAAAATAGTATTTTGAATTTAATGACAAAACCATAACTGGCTTAATTATCAACAAGTAAGTAAATAATTTAAACAGTATTTAACTAAATGGTTTAATAGAATGCAAGAAAATATACTCTAATTATAAAAGTGATTTAAACAAGAATATGTTGCATTATGTCTATAAATACTTGATGTAATTTTTTTCTTCATTACTCTATTTTTAAAAAATGGAGTTCAAAAGTGTCTTCTTTTCTAATTCGCAGAATAAGAGATGTGATTTGTATGAACTTATGCAGCAATTATGCCAAAACTAAATTTCTTCAGTTCTGTGGTTACTATGGTAACCAATATTCACTGTATTTCATTTAGACATATATAACAGAATGGAAGATGGTAGGTTTAAGATTTAATAATCTATGCAAAAATATTGTGCTATAGTACATGATATTTTAATTACGTGTAAGGGGACAGATCAAATAACTAACATGCTTAGTAGCATGAACATTGGTAGTAGTCATCTTTAAAACATATTTGGATGATTCTTATAGTAATAAAATTTTGGGTGCTCGTTTCTAAGAATTTGACTGAATTAGTTGTTTGCTTGAGCAGGGAGATTGTTCCTGCTACTCTCAGGTCTCTTTGACCTCCCAGAAATAAGGCAGAGCATAGGAATTCCCCTATTGTTTTGTTTCTGGCCTTGGAATGTGTGAGGAGGGACACTGAAATAGTAGATTAGGTAGCACCTTTAGTCAGGGATAGTTATGTTTTTTGTGAACTCATGTTGCAGAATGTGAGCAGCTCTTAAGGTATTTATTTTCTCAGTACTAGTTGGTAGAAGTATAATTCCTATTTTCTGATCTGTGTCGTAAAGGTGGAACTCAAGAATATATAGAGAAAGACAAAGTGCATTGTTTATGACTATGGCACAGAATACCTGGATTTAATTCCCTTACCTATTACAGATTTCCAGTGTCCTTGTTTTTTATCCTGTTTAATTGTCTGTGGGTTTGTTTGTTTGTAGTTCATATTTGCACTAAGATTTGTGGAAAAAGAATAGTTTATTTGAGTTGCAGACTAGCTGGAATGGACCACAAGAGTAGTGGAATACTGGGAAAAAAAATCAAATTGATTTGATACAGAACTATTTCAGGTGTTCAGGTAGTAGTAAGATATCAGCTATAATATTTTTAGTTTTGGATATCTTTAGAAGTTTGTGTGAGGCATTATTTGTTCTTATTTCCCTTCTTAAAGCTTAAAGTGGCTGGTGTGATGGACAAGTTCTTGGGATCTTGATTTTGTGAAAGGAAGAAAATGCAACAAAGAACCTAAGGATTTTTTCCTGTCCTTTGTTGCTTTAAGTAATTCTAATCTTTGTATTAGAGTTGATGGTTTATATCAGCCTGTCTATAAAATGATACATGAAGCCTTGTTTTCAAGTGTGAGACCTGTCACTGTAACACATTTTAATGCAGCAAACTGCTATTTAAACAACACCGTGTGCTATTTAAAAACATCTGCACTAATTGTAGTTTGGGGGAATAATTTCAGGGACATTAATTCCTTTTTGCGTATTCTGAAGTAAACCTGGGCTGCATTTCAGTGTTTAAAAGGAGTCACTGCATCACTTGATGACAGGCAGAAATTGTGCAAGAAATTCTAGGACCCTAAAACCAAATCGTAGAATGTTGTATTTGCAGAAAGTTAACACTTGGAGGTCAGAAAATGATAGAATAAAATGAAGATTGTTCATGGAATGTTAGCTCCTTTTGACTATGAATTAATTTATAATTTTTATTTATGCTGACTGCATTTTGGGGAGGATGAAAAATTCCAACACAAATGGCATAGTCACAGTGAAGCAGGAACCAATGAGAACATTTTAAACAAAATTATTCTGTGATTTGGCCATATCTATTGTGCTTATGAGGTAGATATAATCTCAGTTTGCACTTAGTTTACTTAATAGCGAATTAGAGTTTTGGTGAAGAAGTAAGTATGGGAGTTGATGAGAAAAATGTTCTTACAGAATAAGCTTTTAATGAAGCATATTTTTGAATATCCCAATACTCTGCCTGGGGAACAGCATTTATGACGAGAAATAGTAGTAGTAGCAGCTTATGTTACGTGGATAGACATTCAAACATCTGGATTCTTATCTCTTTCATTGAAAACATTTTATCAAGGAATTTGCTTTTAACAAAAGTTTTATTAGTTCCTCATTCTTCTATTTGAGATGTTGGTATAAGAAATTTATTTTTTAGCAGCTGACAAATTATTTTTGTTATATTAAAGTACCAAAAAAGTAATTAAAATGGTGTGTGTGTTTATTTTAGCATTAGTCATATTTAATAATATATATGATGTAATTACATTTTTATAAATATATATACACGTACCTGATGAAAGATTCACAATGGGTTTTTTCCTCCTTCTTTATGGAGTGGCCTACAATGAGTTTTAAAAGCTATACTGTAGTAATATGGCTAACATAGTGGTTATCTTTGTCAGAGTGAGAAAATTAGTTTGAATTCTGTAAAATGCTTTGTGTAGAATGACACTTCCTGAAGGTCAGAGGTATAGTTAGAGAATTGTGAATGTTAACTCACTGGATTTGGCTTATTTTTTCTGAATAGGACAATGTAAAAGAATTTTTTTAATTTGTATTTTGATAGCTACAGCTGTGAACATAAATAGTCTAATATTTATGTATATTGAGGCTAAGATTTTCAACAGAGACAAAATGAACTATGTGCTGACTAATTTTTTTTTCCAAGTCTCAGATTGAAATGATAGTTTTGTCATGAACTGCAGGTTTGTCCAATACATTTTTTTTCCTGTGGAGTGTTATGTACAGTGGAATGTGTCTTTGTGTTGTGTATATGATTCCTTATCAGGCAAGAGATGTTCTCACCTTTTTCTTTACACATGCTCGCATATCAGATAATAGGCTGTTCATACCTTGTTCCACATGTATTACTGGCTATATAAGCAACAACAAATTGAAACTGGTTCTTAAGCTTTTTTCCTGGTTTCTTCCTTTCATATATAATATTTTTCTCCTTTTTCCTCCTTTCTCTAGAGCTATTCTGTCTGTCAATACTTATTTTCTTTGACTTACTACGAGTTTCAGATTCTTTTATACTCCTTGTTGGATCTAACGTGGTCCATCTGGTCTGACTATCAGGATGAGCCTGTAGGAGAGTAGAATATCACTTTGCAGAGTCCAAGAAGCTGACATCCTGTCAGAGCTATAGTTAAAATTTCTGCTTGCCAAATCGGCATATTTCTTTGAACAACATTGAGTCCTTCCATTGGCAATAATTGTTTCAGGAAATTGAAAAAAGCCACCAAACTTTGGAAAAAAAGGTATTAGTGTGCAAATGGCACACAAGAATGACTCACATAATACATTTGCCGTACATTTCCTAAGGAGAGTTGCATACTTGAAAATGTGGTGACTAGAAACTTAGTTATATGTATTATGAATTTTATTTAATTTAAAAAAAAAAAATCCATAGCTTTAGTTTGAAAGGTTTTGTTGATAATGTTCAGAGTTTCCAAGTCAATTAGTTTGTTACAGTAACACAGCAATAATACTGTCTGCATTGCGGTGCATGGAAGGTCATGTAGAAGATCAGCTATGGATTCAGCATTTCTTTTGGCAAGCTTGGTACACTTACATTCTTCTAACATCTCTTTGGAACAGACTGGAGTTTGCTGGATCAATAACCTGAGGTGTGGAGAGTGTGAAGAGCATATTTTGGTCTTGCTCTTTGTTTTCTCTGTCTGTCCATCCAGTTGGACTCTCAGGCAACTGTTTTCCCTTTCAGAGAATTTTGAATAAACATATCTCTATTTTTTAATAGTACTACTTACAAGAATATGCAATGCTAAAATCTGTGATCTATGTGATATTTGTTTCCAGTGTTTTATATTGCTGAAGACCGTAATATAGGTGTTGGGGCCTTTTTGCTTTTTTACTAATCAGTTTTTGTAGGTTGATAGTAGTTGGAAGCCACAATTTACTGTGGAGTTCTAATATGCCAATTGCACAAGTGGGGGGGATAGGGAGGGAGAGGTGTCCACTTGCATCTCTGTATGCCAATACAGGTATTTGCCAAATGGATTTTAAGGATGATAAAATATTTTGGTAAATTACCTCAGCTTGGTGTCCTGAGGTTTAACTACCTAAGTTTTCAGCCAGTATTATATTTCTGAATTATGTAAATTATAAATAAATAATGTTGGTTTTGTTTATTGTAGTAAATCTGAGTTACAAATTTATATGCAAATAGGTAGATTATTTTCCTTTCATATGTGTCTTCTGTCCATTGAGACGACAGTGTTTCAGACTACAGGTTTATAGACCTCCCTTCCATTGGCAGTTTCTTAATTAAAATTCATCTCATAGGTTATCTGTTTTGTTTTTCATATTTTTCTAGTTAGTGTTGGTTACCACTGTCATGATAGGCTCCAAAATAACATGTATAATTTAAAAAGCTGGGCCACATAGATTGAAATTTGGTGGTCTTATTTTTCATTTACTTTTTAACTGTAATTTCATTATTTAAATAGGATTCACTGTGTGATTTGTACTGCCATCAACTTTTTTTTGCTGCTTTTCCCTTAGTAGGAAAAGTGAAAATAGATTTGCTAACCTTTAAAAATACTATAGATACATCACTGATGGAATGCATTTTCTTGCTGATGAAAATAAGAGTTTTTAAAATGTGTATAAGTGTTTTTATATATGTATTATTATTTTTCTAATTATTAGGCTGAAAAGTACTACCAGCAATAATGTTTGAAACACAGTCATTTTCCTGTTCTTCTAAGGACGGTAATGAGCTATCCCAAGGTATGTCAGATACATCTTCTGTTATACAGTTTTCAAATAGTTTAATGAAGGGCTTAAATTTTAGAGATAAGAAATTATTTTACATTTTGTATTTGTAATACATAACAGTAGTTCTCTTTCTTGGTTCTTATGTCACGCTGCTTGATAAACCTTCATACAAAGGATGCATTTGTAGACTTTGAGTGACCGTCATTGACTTACTGGTGTCACTCCATCCTCTAATGATAGTTCAGTTTTCTATCTGAAAACAAAATTGGCTGTATTTCATTTAAATTTAGTTTTTAGATTTTGAGGAAATGGTAGAGAATACCACTTTCTCACTGAGTTGTATTTCTAGCTTGTTTTTACAAAAGGGTTAGAAGACGCATATAAAACATTTGCATGTTTACTGCAAATGATTGCTGCAGTAAGAGAGTAATTTTTTTTTTTATTAAAGGTGTTCAAAAATTTCAGATTTTTTTTTAAATGGTGGTATTCTTAGTTGCATTAGTGATTTTGATTGATTAGATTTTGATATCCATTTCAGTGGGCTGCCATTTAACGATGGTTTGCAAGATTTTTTTTTTCCATTTCAGTAAGACTGTTTATGATAAACTAAAGTTAAGAGAGCCTTATGTAACCTACAGACTTTTAATGTTTTGGACTCACACTTTAAGACATTAAGAGGTAATTCTTTTTAAAAAAAAAAAACTCAAATCCATAGACTGTATGTGAAGGTTATCTGGTTCTATTTTACAGTTTAATCCCTATTACTGTTATTGTTATTTTTGGTTCAACTCCAAGGCACATTAAAGCATTGTATCCCCCTAAATATAATTAGACTAATGTGTCTGTCATGTTTGTAGGACAGCTTCTCGTACTTTCTTATAGCTCTACTACTAAGTTTCAGTGTCTTGTTCTGATTCCTGACACCTTTCTTTAGTGACCTCTGCAGTCAGATTCCCATTCTGTGTATTAATTAAATAGTTAACATTCAGTAGTGTGCCATGGTATCATTTATTTATGTGGTTACAAGGCTAAGAAACTTTAAAGAAAACATAGTTGTGAAATCTGCATGTTCTTGTAAAACAGTTCATTTATGTCACGTAGCTTTAAATTCCCAGCATAGGAACTCCTGTTCTGGAGCTTCATCCCTTCATAAGACTGAAGCAAACATTTGCTGGAACTAAGTATTGTATATGTAAGAGTAGTCTAAGCTTGCCCCTAAGGCCCTGTGACCTTTTCTGTTTTGCTCTGGGCATTTCTGTAGTAGCTGCCACCTTTGCCTTTTTGGGTTCTGATATTATTTTACTATTTGGACAAAATCCTTGCTGAGGACTAGCATATAATCATCAAACTCCATTCATTTGGGATTAATTATGTACAATTAGTTATAGCAAATTGTATTTTGACCCTAACCCACTTTATCATGTCTCATCTCTTTCAATTTATTCCTTCATATTCTTCAGACATTTTTGAATCTCTCTCCTTGTATTTGAGATTGTATTCAAAAAGTAATAATATCTTGTGCACAAAGTGTGCATAGTAATAGATGTAGCTGTTACATTCTCTTAGTCAATTTCCAGACCAAAGTTTACGAAGTTCCAAATTAAAGGAAGAAAATCAAGTATGAGAAAATTTCATACATGTTTCTGTTCTGTCTCAAACCAGAACACCCACAGATGAAGATTAGCAACCTTCTGTATTCTCTTTCTTTCTCCAGATAAGAACAAGTGGATCACCACAAGGCAGCGTAGCTGTGCTTTTGTAAATACTCCAGTACCCTGTATTAACAAAGCTATTCATCACATTCAAGCGTTAGAATTAAAGGTGGAGAAATGCTTTCAACAGGTACGTATATGGTTGAAAATGGCCAAGTGCTTTTTATCTTTATAGGAACAAGCATATTTTTAAACAGGATTACTCTGTTGATTTTTATAAAAATTTAAGTTCATGTCATATGTAGTCTCTAAAATAGTGCCCACTGGGTTCATTTATGGGTCACAATGTGTTTTTCATATACTTAACAATTTTGGCAAATCAAACTATCTTAGTAAAATCAATATACCACAATATCATAGCATAGTATCAACATATCATAAAGATTAGTAAATTCATATATGATGATTCAAATGCATACACAGTCAAGTTGCTCCAATGATATCAATTGTCTGCAAAACAGTTCTTGATACTAGTCTTGACTAGATGGTAAAATTCACCTGTGTGCTATTTTCTGTCATTTATAGTAAGCAATGTTTTTTTCCTGAATACTTAACAATTCCTTGATTAAAAAATTTCTTTACTCTCATGTTGAGAGAAATGAATCTGAAAATCTTATGGTTCTTTCTCTAGCAGTACATGATGTTTTCCTATCCCATATAGATTCTGTGTGAATAGAAACAAAAATAAAGGGGAGCTAAAAAAAATGGGTAGGTAGATGAAGAAAAAATGCAATATATACTGTTTTAAAGTATAGTAAAATCTTCCCATTAACTTCTTTGAGAACATGATTAGTATTATTTAAATAATTTACTTTTGCTGGAGAAGTGTTTTCCAAATGTTAATAATTTTTGCGTATGTCTACACTGCAGTAGGAAGATCTGATTGCTGCTTGCACAGACAAGTTATATTTAAATTATTTATCTCCAATAAGGACAATAATGTCATCATAGCAGTACATCAGGAAAACTATCCTAGATTAGTATTCCACAAACGCTGCTAAATACTCTGCAGGGAGGTTTCTGCAACTGCAGCATAGATACTAGAAGAATCCAAGGTGCATGAACTACTCTTATATCTTGATTTACAGTATAGATATTAATTTGATAGGAAATTTTGTATTGCCTCATTCACCTTTATTTAAAATAATGTGAGAATAGTGAAATGATTTTAATGTCATAATTTTGTCATCAACATACATGAATTAGATAAGCATTGACACATCCAGATGTTTATTCATTTTAATGTTAGCTCATTAATGCTCTTAAAAATCAAAATTCGGCATATATACTGAAATGACTTGTCTATATATTAATTTACTTACACCTCTGCTCATAAGTTTAATATTACCAGCAATGTGTCCAGTTGACATGGAAAACCTTATATTCATACTGTTATATTCTTACCCTCCAGAACAGGATAGACATTATGTGCACTGCTTTTGAGGAGTGGTCCTTGACCCTTTCCAGTTCCTGAACTGTGCTTGGAAACAGTTTGGGAATGGTTTGTGAATGTGGTAATGTCCCTTACCATGGGCTGTACCAGTAAGATTTAGTAATAGTTTAATGGTATAGGTGATAAAGTTGTTTGGCCCAGAAAACTTCCCTGGCAGTGTTTAATTTACTGTTGTAGACATAGCCCTAATGAAGAAAAAGCATATGAAGTTCAGAAAGACTTTCTGCTGTAGTTCTGAGATTAAAAACGAAGTCCAGGGGTTAAGATGGAAAATAGAATTAACAATATTAAGGGATTTTTAAAAAAATTTCTACAAAATTGAGTAATGCATAATATGTATGCACAAATGCTGGGTTTTATTACCAGCCATTTGGAGATGTGTAGTTTTTAGGAATTCAAAAACTTTGTAATTATTTTAAAATATTGAAAAGCATTCATCTGTACGTACACTAATTAGATCCTCCTATGATACTAAATTCAGTGGCCTATTATGCTTTTTGTTAGGAAACAGAAGTGCATAACATCTGAGATGTATAATGGAGTTTATGTTTTGCTTTTGCAGTATGGTTATGTGTTTAAGGAGGAGACAATACCATGGTAAGAATCGGACATAAGAAATAGTACAAAATAATGACCTTGTTTTAATGTCAGGTAATTATTTGATGATATATTATTCTGGTTATAAAGCCTGCTCTGTGAACCAGGTTCTTCTGTAAAGCAGAATGCGCCTAAAAGAAGCATTCTTGGTGTCTGCAGGATCTAGTTTCTTCAGAAGACCAAAAGTGTTTATGGAGAATTTCTCTTACCTTTCCTACTCAGTGTTTAATTTTCAAAGATTCAAGGTGATCACAGGTCACAGGACTCACCTAAGTGATGAATTTCTGTTGGTAACAACTGTTCAGTTATTGATACTTCTGAAATGGTACCAATTGTACCAGTTATCTCAGGTACCTAAATATGAGTAAGGTTCCTTATTTTAAACTCTCATTTCTTTAAGTTGTAAGCATTCTGAATGTTTCCGCATACTTACTCTGATCTTGATGGAGTTCTCTAAATACTGTGTGCAATTTTCTGAATTTGCATAGAAGGTCAAATTTACTCTTATTTCAGCTTGGCTAGGCACAGGGAGAGGACAAGTAATTAAAAAAAGGGGTAGGAAAAAAGTTTGAATGAAATGGCCATTGCTTCATCACATGCTGTAATAAGATGGGGAAAAACCCAAGATTATTTTCATTTTTTTCTTTTCTGTTTTTCCCATACTGCATACTGTTAATATTCTTGCTAAATGCATGATTTTTGTGTTTTCAGTGTAGTTTGCCAGCTACTTATGTTTAGTTCAAAAAACTTCTTTGCGTTTGGATGAAAAAATTGCCTTGAATCACACTATAGTGTTTACAACTGTGTATCTTTAAAGTTAGAGAGCAAGAGAGGATGCTTGTTAAAATCAAAACAGAACATAATTCCTAAATTAAAAATAAAAAGTTGAAGAGTTATCTTTTCTAGATATGTTTGGACTGAGGATATCAAGAACATATACAGAGTTATTAAAAGTTATAAATATAAAATGTAATTTTAAGACATAAAGCTCATGCAGGTTTTTTCTAAAATTTACATACTGGCTGCATGTATTTTGAAATGCGCTAAAGAACTCGGACTTTTCCTAACCTAGGATACAATACAATACAATACAAGTGTATTTCAAAGCCAAGTACTCAGAAAGTATGCAAACTAAATCTGAGTGTGTGACTTCAAATTGTATTATTCATGATGCAGGCTACTTTATGATGTAGTTCTAGTTACAAAGATGAAAGGAGGAGTTTGAAGGGAAGAATGTATCTCATGCTCTGCGCTTGTTGTCCCGGTGGTTTCACTCCACAAACCCTGTATTTCCCTGTATATTTTTCCTTCATGTCAGATACACCTATTGAGTTATTTTGTGTTTGCTTACTTTTCCAACTCCTGCTTCTGTATCTAATTTGATATCTCTACCATCACCAGGTTCCAGTCTTCCTGTTTAATATCTTACTATGTTCCATTACTGCATAGAATTTTTTGTTCTATTCCCTGTAATTTAGATGTATTTTCCGTTGATCTAGGAAGGATTCAGTAGTATTTCTTTTGGTCTGTTTTTGGCATAGGGTTTTTTTCTGTTATTTCTTCATGGAAAAGGTACTTTTTTGGGGAGTTTCTGTGTGTGTTCATATTATGCATGTATGTGTGATGTAATGCTGTGACAACAGATTTCATTTCATCTTAGCGGCATATGAAGAACTTGTATGTGCTCTTCAAGTCGCACGTGTGGGCTGAAGAGGCTGGTTATCCTTCCTCCCCTTGTTCTCAACTCCAGTAGGCTAATGAGCCTCCTAAGTTCACATGCGGGCTATGGTTTGCTTGTGTTCTTCTCAGACTACTTGTGTTACTTCTTTCACCTTCGCACTTGCAGGTTAAATTTGTCCTGATCTGATTTGAACAAAGCCCTCCTCATCTCTACTTTTGGATCTTCCAGATTGCAAAAGCTTTTCTGTTGGAAACTGATTAAGCCTTGTGCCTCGATCTTTTTTCTTTCATACCTCTAAAAATCTTTTCTCTTCATTGTTGACCCTCAAGTGGTGACTTCCCTTCAACTGATAAAACTGAAACTACATCTGGCCTGCAGCAGCAATGTATCTGTGTCTGCACAGATACAGCAGTAAATGCTTCTGCCACTTTACAAGAGTCGGGAAAGTATAGCATATATTGCTCCTGTGTATTCAGAACTTGGAAAGAGTAACTGCTTTTCTACAACAGTTTCTCTTTGGCACATCCTTGGGTATGAGGACAAAAATTGAAGATCTGTGTATGTACAAGATGTAAAGAAATCTGTTTCTTGTGTTTCTGTAAAGAAATATGAGAAAAGCACTTATATGGGAATAACACAGTTAATCATTCTTATGTATCACTTGCAGTGTTTTTTAACAATTATTCCATTTAACTAGCCAGCATTTAAATGTATGAGATTCAAGAAAGGAAATTTTGACTTCATTAAGGTAATATTTACTTAATAATGCTAATTTAAATTCAGTCTAAAAATTTTTAGTGACAGTGCTTTTTATCTACAGGATAACAGAACAGGTCAGTGCTGAATCTGTTAAAGATATCTGGTTATCGTTATCCACTAAGTTGGATTTTAAAGAAGCTGATGTATCTTGTGAAGGTAAAAATATTTCATAATTACCCAGTCTGAGTGGTAAAAGTGAGTGGTATATTACTTGTTTAATATATGCTCAGCATTTGTAGTCATAGTTGCTTGTTGCCTACTCTATGTCTTATGTAAATGAAGTGAGTATCCTTTGAAACCTCTGTATGTCATCTGATAAGCTGAAAGACATATACATTTTAAATGTTATATTAAGTCCTATTACATCATCCTGCTTGCAAGAAGATAGCTTACCTTTCTGTATTTAGATTCTTACTGTATTTTAACCTATCTAGGATTTAAACCAGCTGAACTAGTTAGGTTGGTTGTTGGAAATTCTAAGTTTTGGGTTTTTTTTTTTTCATTTAGTGTCTGTAAAACAAATAACTGCATCAGTATTACAGGGTATTCATAATGTACTCCCAACGTACAGTTCTGTTTTTTACCATTTGCATCTTTACTCAGATTATGTATTTTCAAATTAAATTTTAAATATTAAAGAGATTGTATGCAATTTTTTTAAGATAATGTGCAACTTTATAAGTACTACTAGCCTGAGGCAATCCTGTCTGCAGTAAATTGTGTGACAGAATTTCTTTTGATAGCAGTGAAACCAAAATTTCCCTCCAGATTTTAAGTGGTTGTCCTTCTTTTCAATGCTTGCAGTTTTTAATCAAAATAGAAACATTGTGGACTCTGTAGCCTATATCATTCCCATTTTTTATACATCAGGACCATAGATGATGATCTCAAAGGATCTTTTCTCGAAACAAATAACGGAGGCATATTCAATGGCCAAATTTCACAGAACGAAATGATGATTTGTGTCTATCACGAGTAAAACAGTGCTGTTGAGATGTTACGCTGAATATTCTTAGATCTCCAAAGACTTTACTGAAGTCATTTATACTTACTTAGGAAAATAAAATGCAATAAGCATTCTTTAAAAAATTGAGATGATTACGAACTTGTACTATTATTTAGATGATTACTTACCCAAGCAATAAGGCAAAGATTAAAATTTTGTACCATCTATATTAACACATTTTTGTTGCATTCTGCATTGGAAATAAGCTGGAGCAAAATGCTGTTGAACGTAAAAGTTTTGTTTGTAACCAGTTGTGCTGGCCTTGATAGATGTGAAGAGGCTAGCTTTATATTGAGAAAGAAGCTGGAATAAAGAGTGTATATGTTTAAGCTTCCATAAGAAATAATTATGATGTATTTTTAAAGACAGCATTGTAATCAATTGTGATTACTGTGATACATGTGAACAGGCCAACTTTGTGTTGAGAAAGAATTTTGAATAAAAACCATGTGATTAAGCTTTCACAAAAATATTTTTAATGTATTTTTAAAGACGGCAAGACATTAACCTTGAAGCAGGAAACAGAGGCTTTACTATTGGAAGTTACTGAGCTAATTAAGCGGCTGGAGGCTGATTGTGAGGAGGCAGAAAAAGCTTTGGAGTTGGAGAAACAGCGAAGCAAAAAGCTTGGCATGAAAATCAATTGCATGTCACTTTGGAGGCTTCAACAGCTCCCCGCAGCTGTTCAAAAAGGTATTGGTACTGAAACTAAGAATATTTGTTATTTTTCAGTCAGTTTATTACCAAGAATAAGAATTATGATATGACTGTGGTTGTGTTTACTGTCATAGGAGTACAGCATTTACTTTTCTGAATTTGGTATGTTTGAATCTATCTGGAAAAAAGTATGGAACAAGGAATGAGAAACTGAAACAGAATTATAAAATAATGCTTTTGAGTTATGCCATAGATTAAACCACCAATGAATTTTCTTTTTTTTTTTTTTTTTTTGGGGGGGAAAAATTAAAACGTGATAAACTCGAATAAAGTACTTACATATTTAGTAGGAGTTGTTTGATGTAACCATTGATCGGTTTCCTTGAAATTCCAGATTCTAAGGACATTTACTATTTATTTTTTTGATAAACTGGCATCTACACAATAGAAATAAAGAAAAAAAAGAAAGCAGCTACATAGTAGCTGTTTGCTGCTTGTCTTCTGACTCACAGTCACAAGCAGGTACCATCTGAACCTGCACTTATGGAAGAGTTCTGTAATTTATAACAGTAGGTTCTTGAACGTAATATCACAGTTTGTGCTCTAGTGCGTATTCTGGTGCACATCATCCTGAGATCTTTGACAAATAATTCCCAGTCCAGAGTGTGGTGATAATGCAAGAGTCTTCCATAACTGTGTTTACTGATGGGTAAACACTGAGTGAAAAGCAGTGTATAATGGAGGCAAGCCAGGAGTCATTTAGTCCAAAATGCTTTTTCTCTCTTTCTTACACCCCTCCCCCGCCCCCCAAGAAGGTGAAATGTGAAATAGTACACATCCCTAACAATATATGAGAACAATGTATGTTTGTTTGTTTTTTCGTTTATTTTAGCCAATTGTTAACTCTTGAGGTGGAAACTAGAAACCTGTGTTAAGGTGTTACCGGTTTGCTTTCCTTAAAAGCAGTTGCTTCTGAAGAACAATTTATGATGCCCTGAAAACAGAGGAGGAGATTGAATAAAGAATCAGAATTAAAATTCATTGATAGGTTAGAAACTGCTTTCAGGAGAAAATCCTGTGGCAATGGAAAGGTCAATTTTACAGAAGCAAAGAACTGCAAGAGGAGAAGGTTGATAATGCAATCATAGAATCATAGAATGGTTTGGGTTGGAAGGGACCTTTAAAGGTAATCTAGTCCAACTCCCCTGCAATGAGCAGGGGCATCTTCAACTAGGTCATGTTGCTCAGAGCCCCATCCAACCTGACCTTGATTGTTTCCAGGGATGGGACATGGACCACCTCTCTGGGCAACCCGTGCCAGTGTTTCACCACCCTCATTGTAAAAAGTGTCTTCCTTCTGTCTAGCCTAAATCTACCCTCTTTTAGTTTAAAAACATTACCCCTTGTCCTGTCACAACAGGCCCTGCTAAAAAGTCTGTCCCCATCTTTCTTCTTCATTCTTCAGCAGACTAGTTCAGGATTTGAGCTTCAGAGATGTTACCTTTTACTTTTTGATGTACTTACCTACAGTGATGCAGCTGTAAATCATTTTTGCATGTTGCTATACATTCCTGTTGTTTTTACTTTACTGTTTAGCATTCTCTATAAATATCAGAAGTTTGGAATAGTGGAGTATAATTCACACATTTTCAATTCTGTCAATGTATGCAATGATACAGTATTTTTTTTTAAAAAGGCAAAATAGACCAGCATGAAATTTGGCTGTGAAAATTAACCACCTCTTCTCCCTTGACTTATCAGTGGACCTTGTCAGTATGACGTTGTGTCCTTGGAATAAATTTGTAATTTTCAGGATTATGACTTTCCATAGTATTATCTATAAGACAAAAATTATACTAAAATGAAATTAAGGATAAAGGGAAAAGACCCTCAGGGATGTTATAATTATCCCTAATCTAAGTATTACAAACCCAGGAGATTCTTGATTAAGAGTTTGCACGACCCATTCGGAGTAGACACCAAATCCTGTTACTTCTTCAGACTTTCCTTGATTTCCATTATTGCTAGCTCCTGCTGCATCTATGTCCTGTAGCACACTCAGGTAATCTCAGTGACATAACCTATCTTTCAGAAAATACCTTCTCTAGAATATAACAAAAATCCAATGTAAACCACATTTTATTCATCTTACTGTTAGGTATCACTTTGTATGATGTAGAAAAGCCACCTATTCATACAACGTCTCTTTAACTTTTAGTAGCAATGAAATAACAATTTTGTAAATTTGTGATTTGTGTCTTGTTAACACAGCAAAATTTAACGACTGTTAGGGGATTGCATTGAATATTCCACAACCACTTCTCAGAAATAGAGAACCTTTTTTTTTCAGTAAAATGTGCTTCTCTCTCTCCAATTTATGGCAAAGTTTACTGCTCTTGAGACGTTTTTTTTCTGATCTGATATCTTACTTTACTTTCCCTAGTTTCATACCAGTAATTTTTCCATATAGAACATCAGCTGCTGCAGGACACCATCTCTAATAGCTTTTTTTTTTTCCCTGAGCAAAATAAAATATATTTATTAATATTTATTTATAATATATATTTAATATCAGCAAGCAGTGATCCAGTCACATATTTTCTTGTAAAGACCCACAGGAAATTTATGCCAAAATCAGAAAAGTAAATGCAGCAAACTGAACTAAGACTGACATACTTCTGTGTGGCACCATGAATAAGTTTTGTTTGTTGGCTTTGAGTTTGTATCTTTAGTTTAGCTTTCTTGAACCCACACTTAGTTCAGGAAGTGTCCCTGAACTGAAAATAGTTGGCATATTAAGAGGCTATGGGATTTATACTTGCCCTGTTTTTATTCTGCATCCACATATATCTGTTGCTGGAGACTAGGAAGCTCAGTAGAGCTGTTCCTGTGTTATAATAGCCTCATCTAGATATGCCTTAAGGCTAAATGTTTTAATTTCCTTCATAAAAACAAAACCACTCCTCACTTTGAAGATTTGCTTGAATTACATACTACGATTGTGAGTTTAAAAACAGTTCCACTGTTAATGCAATATTTGGTTATGTCTTTTGTAAGAAATGTCCTCTTTTGGCCTTCAAAGTAGTTTATGGCAAAATTTTGCAAGTCTTAGTATTATGACAACATATTTCCTAATCTCACTAGTTATTCAGGTTGTCTCTCAGATACTCACATTTTATTATGCTAATTATCTTTGTAACAGAATATGAAATGTGCATGCAAGATACCTTGGAGCTACAATGGCATTTTGATTGTAAAAGCCATCAGCTGCAACAGGTACAAAACCAAATACTTAAGACAGAAACAGTCAACAGAAAGATTCAGGAAGATATAGACTTCATGAAGAAACACAGCCCTCTGCTGGAAGAAAAGCTGATTCTAGAGGGTGAAGCTGTGAAGGATGTGTTACTGGCTTATGAAAAGGTAAATACAAACAATATGAAGATGTTTCTTTTAGAACCTTTCCACTACATAGGTGCATACACTTTTAGGAAACAGCAGTCTTTTGGAAGTACCAAAGTCTATTTTAAATTCTGTACACAAAGACTGTAAATTGTGTGCCCATTCCGCTATGTAGAGGGACTCAGTGCAGACAGAATCCAGGGAGGATAGTGCTGTTGGCCTTCAATAAATGTCTCTTAAGTATATATGGAGTTTAATTCTAACTTTTTAAGTTGATTTTCTGTGGGATTTTTCACGAGGAAGGTAGAAGGCACATGTCTGATATTTGTATAGATTCTTTTCAAAAGACTTCTCATAGACACCAGCGTTTGTTCCAGAATATGGAGATGTTAGAAGCTATCACGAAAATGTTTGTAAGATTTAATTATTTTTAAGTGCTGAAGTACTTTTTTGCAGATTTATTTGTTGATAATATTTATTGATAATAATATTGATAATTTATTATTTGTTGATAATAAATGCCTAATGTGGATAATGTCAGGCTAAATAATCTAAGTGTAGCAAAGTTGTAGGTAGCTTAACATTGATGTCTAGAAAGGGAAGGGATACTGTGTTACTTCAAGTACAGATTTTAGTACTAATTATTATGTTTTCTATATATTTTCTGTAGTAATTTTTAAATACAGATCTAGAGATTAATCTTTTTCAAGGCACTTGCAGTCTAAAAATGGTCTTTTGTAGGTGAGTTAATAAATACTGTTTATTTTGATTTCTTTTATTTTGAACTTCTCATATTTTGAGGACTCAAGTCATGTCAAAATACTTCTAAAATTAAAAAGTTAATTGCCTATTACACAAATAATATGAGAATTATAATGAATTAGTTCTGATTTATGAAATAGCTCACAGTTCTACCAGCGTTATGAGATATGTTCAAAATACGGGCTAATTAAAAATCAAGTTGGTTATTTAGGGTTTTATTTTGTATCCTTTTTTCCTGTTAATGTGTCAGAATATATTGTATGCAGTTAAAATATTGAGGTGTACTAAACTACAACTCAGGAAGTAGACTTAAGATGTTTTTTTCTAAAGACTATTTTAAATAAATACGTTTTTTCAGAGGTCCTTTTTTCTTTCTTTCAAAAAAGTGACACTACATATCATAAAAAGATAGATTTGATGTTACTGTAACTTATATTTTTTTTTGCAACAAAATTTGTAATTGTTAGATAAAGTATTTATGACTTTTGTTGTGCTCTAATTAAGAGGCTCTTTGTTACTCAGGTTTGTTTTTTCCTCCCATGATCATAAAAAACAGCTGATACTTAATTTTCTTTGCAATTAAACAGTTATTTAATTCTGAATTTCTTGCTTTTAATATCCATAGAACAAGTTTGAGCTGTGAAGTGCTAGATTATAATAAACATTTTATATCATGTTATTTTTTTATATTTATATTCATTTTAAAAAGCAGGGACAGTAGACGTGCGTGTCTGTGTTTGAGGGTTGTTAGGAACTGAGTGTCCCAATACTACTTATAGCACTGAAAATTGTGTTCATTGTTTGCATTGTCTCAGACCCCTCTTTTACGTAGGTGATGGCAGGGCTTGCACATCTTCTAGGAGATGTTTAAGTAATGATTCTCTCAGATTACTGAATGAAACCTCAGTGGCATCTTTCAACATTATTTCTTTCTTTCTGCTCCAGAGGTCACTATCTTCCCGTGGAAGTAGCCACCTTTTCACAACAACTTCAAAGTTTTGTAACAGAATGAAAGGCCTCTTGCTATCATTTGTTTATGTCATGCAGTCGAAAATATGCAAAATAACACATTCTGTTATCTTTTTCTAGGATTATATCTCTTGTGGACCATGCAGAATTTGTTGTTAACTTGTATGACATCACAAAGTACTACTTCAACTTTAAACTTCAGTTTTTAAACTGCAAAGAATCAGACAAATTTTGAAATTATTTTTTATTTTAAACATTATGTATGATTTTTATATAATGTCTTTCAGAAAACTCGTTTAATTTTCTCAGGCATCAAAAATATACAGTGATGTTCATTGTGAGCTCATGGAAATCCAAAAGACAACGAAAAGAATTGATGAAGAATCTGACAAGAAGATAAAATCTATATACGAGGAAATTAAATGTGCTGAGATGCTACTGAGTCAATACAAGTAAGAGCTATTCAATATGGCATTATGTCTTGTTAGTTTTAATAGTGACAATCGAACCATTGAAAATTTGCTTTTAGAAATAATTTTAAATTCTGATTTTTGTAAAATTAAAATTAGTAGGTTTATATATGAAAGAAGTGTTTCCCTTGTTTGTCTTAGCTTGCATTAGCAGAATAAGGAAGGGATGATGTCCAGAAATATACCCAAATTCTAAGTTCCATGAACTGACTCCTAATGCATGCCATTTTTACCTTCTTGTACTTATGAATTTTTAATCCCTTTGACAGAACTTTTCGATATCATTCTTATTGACTGCACGTTACTTGCGTTGAACATGAGCACTTATTGTAGTACCATAGTTATAATTAATTTTGAACTTACATGTTAACCAGAACAAGTCTAGCCAACAACACATGCTTGAGAACTTATCAAAATACCTTGTCTTTCTTCTATTTAGCAAACAAACAAAATTACTATAACTTTATTGGATTGCAAGGTAGCTTCTGTATGGCAGTGACTTATGTAGCAGTTTCCTCGCTGTAACCTCTTGTCAGGTTATTAACCCCTGAATTATCAAGCAGAGCTATAATAACAGTAGGACAACAAAAATGGCCAGTCACTGACAAGTAATCTCTCCTTTCTGTTGCTGAACATACAGACAAAGAGTGAGCACCAAGAAAAACTATGCCAAAAAACAAGAATACCAGGTACTTTCATGTTTGGTAGGAGGTTGCACTCGACTTTGCTGCATATGCCTATGTCTAGTTGCCAGGTTTTATTTGCCAAAGTAGCAGGTGACATAGTGGCTCTTTTTCACTTGAGATGAAGAAAGCTTAGAGGCATAATTGAAAGACATCAGTAAATTTTCAAGATAACCTTAGTGGCAGTAACAGATGTTTCTGTACTGTGGCCATGTGACAGCAACTGTTTTTCAACTATCAGGTATTTAAAAACTGTGCATGGCAATTATAGAGTGTATACATTTTGTAGTAAGTCATCAAATTTGGTCCATCCTATTCATTCAGGACTACCTAGATTCACTAGAAGTTTCTATGTCAGTTCCAATAATTCAAGTTGTGCTATGTATGTGCAAACTCATGTCCTTGGTAACCTCTTTTCAATAGATGTAGATTTCTTAATTTTTAAAGAAATTAGGGCTTTAGAAGGGTGTCTATTATCTAAAGATCCATGTTTCATGTCTAGTTCCACATTTCTTCTACAATCATTTTGTCCCTTCAGAATTAAGACACTGCAGTTCTCTTACTGCAGAATATCTGTTTGCATACACTGATCCATTCAGCTTGCAGGAGGTACTGCAAACACAAAATACTCCCTGGTCATTTGCAGAGAAGGATTATGTTTATTAGACTAACAGTGGAATTTAGACTTCACAAAGTTCCTGGCAGCAGCCTTAGGTCCCTCAAAGAGATGGGCCATCTGTGTCTGCTAGATAACTGGGTGATTTTAGAATGCTGTGACAGTCTTTCCCTATGCTTCCAAATATGACTGTGAACTACAAGAGCTACTCTTTGCACAGGCACAGGTGTAATATATGTAAGAGCTGTTACTCACTTCTGCTCTGTGAAAGGCTATTTGCCAAAGATGATTCTCATCTGTATCTAAGAATATCTAAGAATGTTATGCCACATGTCAACCCATCTTTGTCAAGAGTCTTCCACTCTGGAGACGTTCAAAACCCGCCTGGACACTGTCCTGTGCAACCTTTTGTAGGTGACCCTGCTCTGGCAGGGGAGTTGGACTAGATGATCTCCAGAGGTCCCTTCCAACCCTGACTATTCTGTGATTCTGTGAAAACATCAAACTCTAGAAATTGTTACTAGCAGAAATAAACTTTGTGATTTTGCATGTTTACAGGCCAGCAGCACACTGCCAGACTTTCTAAAAAGACAGAAAGTAAGCGATTGTGAGTAGATTATTGTTGTGGGTTAACCCCAGTAGGCAGGTGAGCCCCACACAACTGCTCTCTCACTCCCCCCAAGCAGGATGGGGTGGAGAATCAGAAGCGCAAAAGGGACAAAACTTGTTGTTTGCCATAAGGACAGTTTAATAGGTAAAGCAAAAGCTGCACATGTAAGCAAAGAGAAATAAGGATTTCATTCACTACTTCCCATCATCAGGCAGGTCAGCCATCTCCAGGAAAGTAGGACTCCATCATGTGTGATGGTTGTTTGGGAAGACAAACACCATAACTCCGAACAAATGACCCCCTTCCTTCGTCCTCCATGCAGCTTTTATTGCTAAGAGTGATGTCCTATGGTATGGAATATCCCTTTGGTCAGTTGTGGTTAGCTGGCCCAGCTGTGTCCCCTCCCAACTTCTTGTGCACCCCCAGCCTACTCGCTGTTGGGGCAGTCTGAGGAGCAAAAAAGGCCTTGACCCTGTAAGCACGGCTCAGCAACAGCTAAAACATCCCTGTGTTGTCAACACTGTTTTCAGTACAAATCCAAAACATAGCACCACACAAGCTACTATGAAGAAAATTAACTATCGCAGCCAAAACCAGTAGTATACTTACGCACAAGCCTATTGTAATTACTGTATTCTTTCAGTGAAATATCTTTTGTAGGCTTGTCTACCACAAAGGCCAATGTCAAATCCTCAAATAACTGAGTAGTTGTGAGAGTTTAGGGTACTGTGAGTTACCTTTTTATTTGAGGTACCAAACAGGAAGAATTGTTATGCTTCTTAGCCTGTATGTAAACTGTTTTAGTAATATATGACAGAGTAAAACAAGGCACGCAGTAGAATTTGTGAATAAGGTATTTTGGTCACCTTTGTGAAGGGACCCACTCTCAGGGGGACTTAAAGAAGAGTCATAACTGCTCTAGCTGTTTTCTGTTCATTTTAGGTTTTCTTTTCCTTTCTTTGTTCAAGAAATAATTGCAATTAATAAGTGTGATTCTTTTGCTTACTATTTATGGTGCACAGTAGGCCATGATAAAGAGCTGCACCCGATGGAAATAGTGGGGGTTGGTTGTATCGTTTCCAGTTTCTTTGGATTATAGATAGCATCTCGGAAACTTTATTTCAAAAACTGTGGTAAGGAACTTGAAACACCTTTTTCAGTCCCACAGAAGTACTTACTGAGTACCACAGAATCTTAGAAGTTGTTAAGCCTGCAGCACAAAGTAACGCTGACTTTTGCAGAACGGAGCACTCTTACAGTGTATTTTGGGGTAGATATCAACATCAGGAAATCATTACTTTGGCTAATATGACTTATGCTTTTCATGCCTGCTATCCAGGGAGATCTGTGCTTGCCAGTCAGCTAGAGCAGAAACCTTACTGACACGTTCTTGAAGAAAGGAAGTTATTTTTGTTTCTTTAAGATACCATATCACCGTGGATCTCTTTGCCATTGGCACTAAATTGCAGAATTAAGTAAGGATCATAGCTGATCTGTGATATGTTTATACTTTAATATGAGAGCAGGAGGCATCCTGGGTACCGTGCATTTACTCAGACAACATTGTTGCTCGAGAAGTTCCAGTCTTGCACTAATAAAGTGCCTGTGCACTTGTAATGAGATCCAAACTGTCTATGTCTTAGTGAGGATGAGTCAGCGTAGGATAAAAAAAAAATAGTATTTTTCTCTAAGAGGGATAGCTTAACAATACTGGAGAAATAAGTGTCTCTGACTTGTTTCTTTTGTCAGCATGTTTGACTTTTTTATTTTTTGATTCCAACCTTTACAATTAATTTCTTGGTCTTGTTTTTCTTGAGTTCAGGATAATTTTGACACTACATTTAGAGGTATTTATGCTAATTATATTTTATTACCTCTGAGATTAAAATGATTCACAGACAACATGTTTATGTTTAGTTAACTAAAGCTTAACTTTTTTCATTTTAGAGCCTGGCTTGCAATCTGGATAGAATAGTACTATATGAAAATTAAAATTGTAGTCCGAAATACAGGTAAAACCCAAGTATTTCATTACACAAAACCTGAGACCAGAATTCTGTAATACCAACACTTGTCGAAGCTGTAGTGACTTCTGGAAATTACCATGTGATTCTCCAATTACAGTTGCTACGTGTGTCTAAACAAAGGAAGAGGTGTGTGAGACTAGGAGATAATACTTACTTTTGATGGATATGAGCCTGTGAATGCAAGCTTCACAATGTCTTCACAATATTTGGAATTTTAATTATAGATTAAATATGTGTATAGAGATGATCTGATCAAATGCTCATTAGCTCATGTGTGGGTTCCAGCTGAGAGAAATCAGGCAGCATAGGTCCCGATTCTGTAACTGGTTAAGTTCATTGCAAACCTCATGTGGATTTTAATTATGGGGAAGATCAGGTTCTGAGTAAGAAGTATTACCAAAAATGTAGTGTGATTTATTACTATGTATTCAGATACTCTGCAAATCAGTTTAGTGTTTCACTAGCCTGTTTAATGTTCTGTCAACTTGTCTGAGTTACCAGCTGCTGGGAAGTGTTGCTAGCAACGGTTATAGTGATCTATTGCTGGAGGTGATTTTATCATGTAATATCAGAATAAATAATGTTAAAAGTATATGTTTTTGCTTTTCATTAATTTTTTAGGGTGGTTTTTTTTTTTTTTTACTATTCCAGCATATACCTACTATTAAATGTTATTCCTTATCAGTTCATATTTACAAAGTGTAATAAGCCACGATTTGTTATTGTCCTCTTTTAGGTAAATTGCTGTAGTTCAGGAATCTAAGCCTGAAGATGTATGTGATGATAAATATTGCTGTGTATCTTGATCCTTCTTCACTAGCCTATATCCTCTATAACTTTGGATTTTTACTTTGTTCCTTTTTCCTATCTCTTTTCTAAAGCAACTTTCATTATTTTCAATGTGCTTTCAGAAGACTTCTGTTTTATGAACTTTTCAGGATGTCCTCTGACTCCTTCTCACTTCTGTAATATACTTTTCTGAAATGGGTTGAAAGGGAATGCAAACAGTATTCCAAATTAAGCTATGTCAATGACTTTAACAGGGACGTCTTACTCTCATTTTTTTATTCTAATATTTTTCATCCTATTTCTTACTTAGTCTAACAACTTCTTAGCTTCTTTAACTATGCTAAATGTTGAGTAGACTTTCTGAGTGTTTGTGGAAATACATATATGTCTTGATTTGATACAGTTAATTTAGAATTTTAAGGTGTACTTAATCTCTCTGATCTTATACTTCTTTTGAGTTTGGACACTAAATGGTACATGCTGTTGTGTTCCCCAGTTACTTTGTATGTCTTGAATTTTTTCTTAAGTTTCTTAATTCTTTTTGGCCTTGCCTGTTGTAGTCACATTATACGCTGACTCTTAATTTCACTACTCCTTGCCCTTTCTGATCGTTTTTAAATATATCAAAGAAACAGATAGGGGATTTTGAGATACCGTGCTGTTCATCTATTCTTTCAATGAGAATTAATTGCTTAATCTTACTTCTGCATTTTTTCATTCTTGTTAAAAGTTTTCATCTCACCTTCTGACTACTTCACTTTTTAATAGTCTTGTATGCAGGATTTTGTTCAGTTCCCTTTAGAATTCTGTCACTGTGTCGCAGCTGTTGGCTTGCTTAGCAGTTGTAGGTCAGTGTGGGCAGTTTTCCTGTTTTGTTTTTGTAGTCTTGGTGGAAATCAAAGCTCTTGAGTTTGTTTCATGTGCAAGAAACAAAGTGTGATGTTTTCCTGTTACAAGCGTTTGTTCTGAGATGCATTAAAATTGCTTAGAGGAACTCTTTGTTCTTCTGAAATAAGTCATAATGTAAGTAAAATCCCCATCATAATGGCAATAGATAACTAATACCGGAAATTCATTATCTATACATTAGAAATGTACCATGTGTGTTTTCTGTTTCACTTAGTTAAGTGATTTCCTATTCATACCACATGACAGTGATGTAGACTGTTGTGCACCTTGCAACCCGTTTTGCTTGTGTGAATGTAAATTAAATTAAAAATGCTAACGATGCAAGTGTTTTTAGAAATATCAGCACTTACAGGAAAAAGTCAAGTAGAGACTTTTTTCTCCCCTCAGTGAAGAAATTGATTTTTTTTTGCCTACTATATCTTTTTTTTCCCCAGCCATTTATTAAACTGGTAATTAAAGTCATATGTACATTACAGAGGAAGTAGACCCTTCAGCTGCCATCTGAGGAGGACTAGAATAACCTGTGGTGTTGATAGGTTTGAAAAAGACACACTTGTGATGGCACAGACTTGAAAGACTGTTCTGCAGTTGGATAGTCTTTTCTTTATGTTCAGTGCCATCACTGAGAAAATGATGAAGATTGCATGAAACTCAAAATACTGAGGCTAGGGTACATCACACAGCACAGTCTGTTATTTTCACGTATATTTACTGTTGCTGGTAGTACTGTATTTTTCCATGAGATTCTGCTCAGAAAGTTGTAGCCAATAGGTAATAGGAGAAGACCACCACAGTCTATGCCTGTTATGTGTCTGTCCTTAAAATAATTCCAAATATCGTTTATATGTTTCTTTCATGGGTGGTGGGACCTAAGAAAGTAGAGGTGTTCAAAATATTACATTTCATGCTGGTGTTATATATATTCTGTGACGTTTGGAATGTGACTTTGCAAGTCTTTTCTCCATCACTAGATGTAAATCTTGGAAGCAAATAAAGGAAGAATGTTTATCAAATAATCTTGTAGGAATGGCTCTTGAATTAGTGATGAAGTCTCTTCATTACTAGTTTCTGTTGTTTTACTGTGTTTAAGTATGCAAAACTCATTGAGGTTTTATTTGGGTTCTAATGCAGTAGATGTCTCTAAAATTTAAATACTGTTGGTCTTAGTTCTGCTGTGGTGGATTTATTTTTCCATTTAAGTCATACTTTAGAATGTGTTATTGACCAAGATAGTTCTCTGGGGAGCATGCTGGAAACTCCTCTTTTCTGTCTGCTGAAAAAATAATAAAAATAATGGACAAGCACAAGCAGTCATTGTAAAAATTTATCCTGATGTTGATTTCTGCTTTTCACCAAATCCATTCTCATACACGACTGTAACAAAAGGCCTGTGCAGTCTATGATGAGGCCTAACAGCGTCTCTTGGGAGTGTTTTCCTGACAATTGTTGTAGTTATTATTATCTCTTTCTGTAATTATGGCCAGTTTTCCTTTTCATAATGCTGATAAATCCGCTATTCAGAGTGAAAGTCATTATCCCCTCCTTTGACCTTCTCTACTGTCTGCAATTTCATTTTTTACATGAGGAATTGATGTCAGTAAAAAATTTACTTCACAAATGACATTTGTCCACAAGGTGACAGTGCAGTGGATTGATTAAGTGAAGATGGCTCTGAACTAGATTCATTCACTAGCAGAGAAAGAAGTTGACTCCTACTTTGCTCAATTAATGTGTGAGGTACGAAACAAAGTCTTCTGCTTAACTACACCAATACCTGTTCAGAGGTCCAATTAGAAGTTTTAATGTTGGCAGGCTGTTTAAGTGCAAGTGAACTGGTAGCTTGAGTAGATTGATATCTGGCTGAAATTGCACGAACCTGCCAGGGTAGATATTTTGAAATTCTCTCATGCATACCTGTTCAAGAAACGTAGTAGAGAATCAAAATAAATCTTTACTAATTCATATCTGCTTTACATTTTCCTTTAATGGAGAGGGACTACCTTGGAATATTTCCAAATAGATGGATTCACTTTGTGTGTATTTCTATTAGGAATGAGTTTAAGCATTCTGAATTTATTTGGACCGAATACTGTATGAAGTTAAAAGAAACAGAGGAGAAGATTATAAAGGATGAAAAACACCTTGAGGAGTTAGTGAAGCAAAAAGCAGAAATCCAGGAAGATGCAAAATGTTGGAACAGCAAAGTGAGTCTTGAATATTTATAAACAAGCAAGTAAATGAGTATCTTTTATTGAAAAGTACACGAATGCCTGAATATTTTGTACGTTTAAGAGTTAAGGTCCGCTGTAAAAGCAAAAATACAAATACTGATTTAAAAAATAGTGTAGATTCTATAGATCTCATGTTCATTCTTATATTGTAGGATTACTTTTCAGCTTTATTTATTAAAAATATCAAAATCATCTTTCATTCTTTTAAGTGACCTGGATATTTTTTTCTTGTTGGATGCATATCTGCTTAATATTGCTTATCTTCTTAAAACATATGGGAAAAAGTGTGCATTTAGTGGCACAGCATAAGCGTTCTCTTGAATTAGTAGATTTTTTTTACCTGAGATGGCATGTGATGCACTCTTACAGCATGCATAGTGCTACCCTATTTTACTTAAAATTCCCCCATTTTCTGCTGTATAAGTGTAGCATTCATTTTGAAATCTTATTGTACTTGGCACTTTAGAATCTGAATTGGAGTTCCTCACAATTCCTGACTAGGAGTTTTCAATTAATTGACAGCTCCATATGTGGAACCAGTAGAAAATGCCTAAAACAGGATTTAGATGCCCACAGCAGAACTTGTTATTTTTTCTATATGTTTCAGTATGTGTATATATGTGTGTGTATGTATGTATAAATAAAATATGAAATTCATTCTCTTATACGTGGCCAGTACTGTTGTGGTTTGTGCACCTAGATAGCTTGGTCCTGCTAAGGATCCAGTAAAGATGCAGTCATATTAGGCAGCCACCAATGGCCATGTTCTTGCCCTTTGTTTCCAACTGTGTATTACAGTTTTCTTCCTGTTATTGGCACCAGCGATGCTACCAACTGATACACAGAAAACCAGTATTTTCAAATAGAGACAATACTTATCAGTAAACTTTTTTTTTCTTTTTTTTTTTTTTTGTTTTTTCTGGATATGTCCCCAACTGGGTTTGCCTGACCTGATATACTTCCATAGGTACTACTTGGGTATTAAGATCAACACAAGGGAAAGGGAGAAATACACAACAGGGGTAAGGGGGAGCATGAAACTGTTCCATTTGGTGACCACCTTTGGTTTTATTAATTTATGCTAAAGGTGAGCCAGAGTTAAGTTTAGCCTAAAGCTGATCAGTTGTTGTCAATTTCCTTCAAAACGTGGCTCAACCAAGTAGTGGAATAAATCTTCATAAATAACAGTGTTTTTTAAGAAAGCTCAAAGGGATTCTTCCGATCATCTTAGAAATATTACTGGCATAATGGAGCTCTTTTGGGAATCGGGAAAATGCCAGGATTATTTTCAGTGACTTCAGTGGGGTTTGAATTGGATCCAAATTATAGCATGACAATTGTCACATACATTAACAAGTTTGAAGACAGAATTAAGTGATTTGAACTAATATTTTTCTGCATTGTTTTTCCTGGCTTTTTTCCTTTGTTTTAATTTGTGCTGTTTTTTAAATTTTGTATATTACCTGTTAGGAGTGTTAAAATTTTGACACTGTAAGGAAAACTCTGAGTTTTCTTTTTCCAGATTGCCCAAGTTTGCATTACAAAAGGTATCTGTATGCATTAAATCAATTTTCTATGTCTACATGGGCTTTGCTCTTCAAGTATTAGAAGAAACTCTTCTTATAAAATTGATCTCATACTTAACTATTCCTCCTTTATTCTTTTGTCTTCATTAATTACCTGCACAGTGTGGCAGTATTTCAGGTCATTTGCTCTAAAAACATTTAAAGAGGGAAAACCATTTTTAAATCATGCTTTTCCTATGTACTAGCAATTTAAAAACTAGGACATTTTGCTCATACTTAATCCCTTGGGGTTTTTTTCCCCTGTAGATGTAACCAATTTCTCTTTGCCTTTCCCACACATCCCCTGAACTGTTATTTCTTAGAATATTTTACATATTGAGAGACTTAACAATTGGCTTTTTTATCTCCTTTTTCTAGATCAGTAAAGGTTCTTTGCAGTTTCTCCTCACAGATCATGTTTTATAATCCCTATCCATTCAGGTTAGGACCTTCAGTCCCCAACTTATTTAGAGGGAACAACCATGCATCCTTAGCTGCTGGGACATAGTCACAAAGTATCTTATGTAAATCTGCTCTTCGTCAGATTCTTGAGGTAGCAGTAGGAAATCACATGCCGTTTTGAGTACCTGTGTCGTAATTCTGTCCTGATCTTTCCACATTAATTTTCTGCCCTTATGCTAACATCCTTATCAACCCTGATCCTGCATGTTTGTTGTCTGATCATGTTCCAGTTGGACCCATATCTCCATGGAGATTGTATAGGTAAGTTCCACCAGGATAGCTATGTTGCTTCACTCTCTGCAAAGGAAGGAGAGGTGAAGGAATCAAAGTTCATTAGGCTCAATGTGAGCAGGTATGCCTTTATCTATCTAAAGCCACTTTAGATGTTTTCCTTGTCCTATAGATGCTTGCTTCCCTAACATCCTCATTTTTCCTTCAGCTCCAGTGATTGATCCATCATTGAATCTCTGTATGAATCTGTATTAAGTCAATAGGTATATTGAGATATTTAGGAAGATCTTGAGGCTGAGAGTAATGTAAGGTATTCTACTCAATTATATCACATATGTCACATATAAATTAGCAGGCTGTGAGCGTGTGCTTGCCGATACTGTGAAGCCTAAACATTCTGCTAGGATACATTGCAATGTCAATGTGTATATGAATAATACAGCATGAAATATGTCTAGTTACTGTTTAATAGCCTTTCTTTGAAATTTATTTTTTAAATATATTGTTTAATTATTGCAAAGAAATATAGGATGTATTTGTAATCACTTTACAAAATATTTTCTAGATAGAAGATTTGAATAATAAAATAGCTGCCCAAGGAGATGAGAGCATAAAAATATCAGATGCATCTTCTGAAGTGATTAAAGCTGTGGAAAAATTAGTAAGTTGTTTGGTGGTTTTTTTTGGTTTTTGTTTTTGTTTTTGTTTTTTATAAATGAAGTAAAAATGCTTGCATACTTGCATCTTCTGTGATGGCCTGAAATAATTTCAACGTATGCTAAAGGTGCCTTAATGTTCTAATGTTCACTAGAAATCCACCAGGGAAAGTGATCTACAAAATATAAAGAAAAAGATTCTCAATATTAATGAAGCATTGGACATTTTGAAATGTGAAAATGAAGAACTGGAGGGAAAAAATGAAGAGTTTTTGCAAAAATTCGGAAATAGGTAATGCTTACAATATAAATATAGGAAGCAAGCATTATTTTTTCACTGAAAGTATGCCTATAAAAATGAAACTTGTTTTTAATTCTGTCTGTGATTTAACATTTCAAGAATTTCAAATCACTTCAGGCTGAAATTTATAAGCTAACTTATTTTGACCTTCACTTGAAAGAAAATAACTAAAATTCTGCAAAAGACAAAATATATACTTTGACAATTAAAATAGAAAATAATGAGGAAGATTCTGAAATTCTCTTTGTTAACAGGAACCTCAGTCCCAAACACATTTTGGTAAAAACTGTTATGAATTTTATTTGTATTTTTTTCATATAGGATTATTATAAACGTACAGCCTGAAATACTTTTTTTCTCTATTTTCTTTGAATTCTTGTAAGACATTATGCACACATCTTCTTTAGTTCCTCAATTTACTGATTACAAATAGCTATACTTTAAACGATATTGTTCATAATATTCTTAGTGCATTTTAATATGACAGCAAATAAAACCAATTTTTCCTTATTTTTTCTTTTGGACACTAGGTGTATGCTTTTTTTATATATCTGACAGGTTATCTTCTTTTTTCCTCCAGTAAGTAACTTTGGATTTTATTGTTTGGTTTCAGCAAAGTCATCTGAAAAAAAAAAAAATCTTGAAAATAATTAGATTCTTACAAGTTTTGTAGACATTTATGACTGAGTTGAATACAGACTTCCTGTCATCATGAAAACATTCCTTACTAGCCCCCAAAAAATCCATACAAGAGATGTGGGAAACGGGAGGGGATAAAAAGATGAAAAAGGAGGAGGTATGTGTGTACTCCATATTAATGCTCCAAGGTGGAGCTCATACCTTACATGCTGAAGTAAATCACTGATGGGACACAAATGGGTAAGAAACCAGGCTTCACTAGTTGTGGTGTTGATGGAACTATTTATTGGGACTATTAGAACATTTTAGAATTAGTGCTTTAGCTCTCCAAATTTATTATTTTCAATTTCATTGACATCTTTTCTTTAATTGATTAAAACTTTTTATTTCATCATATATGTAAGACAAGGGAGAGAGGTCTTGCCCATGTTGGAAGTATTAACTGATGAACTGAGGAAACTCAGATTTGTAAGAACAGGTAAATGTAGAGCATCGGGAGAGAGAGTGGAGTTCTTGGAAAACAGATTTGGGAAGGTTTATTACTTGAGACCGTCTTGTACACTAAATCTTTACAGGAATCCTAGAAAGACTGGACAAGTTCACTCAAGAAATCCTTTGAGCATTATCTATTTCATATATAATTAGCATTGTTGTGAGCGTGTCCTGATTATTGTCCTTCTACATGTTCAGGAGTTCAAGAAATGCATATGAAAGTTCAGATTTAAGACACAGAGGATGGTTATGACAAGTTCCTAGTCATAGGAATTCCAGGATTCCAGGAGCTCAGTCTATTTATGTCTTGAAAGGATGATCTGAATATATGCTTTGAAGGGGAAATGTCTAGTCCCAGGAAACAATGAGTGGAGGCTGAATATAGAATTCAATTTTAAGAATTTTTTTAAAGAAATACACTAAATCAGAAGAATTACCTTTAAATCTTACT
This sequence comes from Vanellus vanellus, assembly GCF_965231255.1. NCBI lineage: Eukaryota > Metazoa > Chordata > Aves > Charadriiformes > Charadriidae > Vanellus > Vanellus vanellus. The sequence continues at coordinate 122,903,680 of NC_138906.1, read as the reverse complement.
TTAGTGGAAAAACAGGATTCTTATGCAGTCTGATACAATCCCAGATTTCTGTTCATTACTTTCTTATGATAACTTAAGTTAACTCTTAGAAGGATTTTCTGGAATGCTATTTTATAGAACCGCTACACTCTCTCAATTCTACTTTCAAGACCACTGACCTAGCATGAAACATATTAGTTCCTAGGGAACCCCTCCTAAAGGAGAAAGCAATTGCTAATCCCTTCTAAAAATCAGAAGTTGTGTGCGTTCCTCTTATGTGTTAGTGAATGCAAGCACAAAGGATGAGTGCTGTTTGTAGGGCTTTTTATTTTAAAATCCCTTTTTATAATTTTAGAGTTCTTGGCTGAGTAAGGAGTGTTTTAAACAAAGTATAGTTTTCTTTGGCGGGGTGTGTGTGTGTGCTATTAAGTGCTATGAGAGAGGCAGGATGTTTGGTTCTGCTCAGGAACCTTTAAATTCTTTGATCTGCCACTAATCTGCCATATATTGGAAATATTTTGCATGTCAGATCATTAGTCTGATACTCTGAGCCTTTTCTAGCCTCTCACAAACTTTCTCAAAATAATTATGCTTTATTTTTCATTTTCCTTTTGAATACAGTGTGATTTCTGTGTGGTCTTCTGTATTAGGGAAAAATTGCAGTATTTTATGGAATTGCTATATTCCATCAGAATGTGATTCTTAAAATCAACATATTGTCTTATGTTAATCTAAGAATCAGAGTGCGTGTTTTGATTAATTGTGTACTAATGGAGTCCTGACATTACTTCAACAGGACTAAAAAGTGAGTAACTGTCCACCACGTATTAGGCTGCAACAAGACAGAGAATTGTCTTCTAATGTTCATCCTAGAAAGCTTAGTTGTGTATCTTTCCTATTTAGAACATGCAGTGCAGGCAAGAAATACATCTCATGCTCACCTGAGATTCTAGGGCCATGTGCAGTCTACTTTCCTGTACAATGTGGGTAAAAACCAAAGCTCAGCTGCCCCCAATTCATCTTTATTGTCTGAACTTCTAAGTTTGTGTCCAACTGTTAGTACTTTTCTTTAAAGTATTTCTGTCCTAGTTATGTTTTGGTAGGATTCCTAATACAGTGGTCAACTGAGAATATCTGTTGGATGGTCTAAACAATTTTGATTTCTTTCTCTCACCTTTCTTTAAAACAATTCTTATTTTAGATTGGTTACCCAACAACCCTATGATATGGAGATTTGATCATAAGTTTTATGTTCCCACTATGAACTGTCAATTTCATTAAACTTCCCTAAACCTATCTTCTATGGTGGCAGTCATATTAAATAAGAAGGGAAAGTGTTCTTACAGTAATAATGTAGAAGAGAGTCTCAAATATCTCAATGTTTTTAAAAAGAAGGTATACTTCCTCAGTTAAGGCTGCTTTACTGACTAAATAAGAATGTCTTCTGCATGACTTTTCTGAAGCCTGGGGAGTGCCTTTTAGATACATTTTTTTCTTCTGTCCTTATGGAAGCTTAACTGACTGCTTCTGCTGATCTGTAAACATATGTTTTATACCATGAGATATGCAGTTTTCTTTTGAAGACTTGACCTTTGGTGGGCATCACCTAATAATGCAAAAAATAAACAGATTAAATGTGACATTCCTTTAGTTATTCCCAAGTGATCTTTATTGTCAGAGCATTTTCTTCAGCATTTCAGTTTTGTTTAGCAGAGATAATGTTTCACCTGCAACTACCTGTCTTCCTTTTCAGAAAAGACGTAACATTTCAACAAGAAAAAGATGAGAAACCTGTATCTTTCATTGTTTCATATACTTTAACAAAAGTAACATCTTTGTAAGTGCAGTTGGACATCATGAATTTTCTGTCTCTTTCAAACTGACTGCTTCAGTCATATGTAGAAAAACTTTATGAGAAACCGTTGGATCCTGGATACAATGCACAGATTTTTACATCTGTTTGGTACAATCCCTTCTCTTAGCTCTTGTTTATGAGACTCTACTTTAGCAAAGAGAAACTTATTTTCTTCTTTGAAAGTTAGAACCAGTTCTCAGTCTGGACGAAGTGAGGAAATTTTCCTTTTTGGTTCAGAATGTAGCCACTATGAAAAAGGTACTCTGTTTCAGACCTTCATGTGCAGATGATAGTTTAGATGGTGACTGTAGCTTTTACTGGAGATTCCTTGGGTAGAAAGAGAGGTTCTTATCTCTCAAGCTTCAGTACGCTTATTTCATGTCTTTTTAAAGATGCCTGATTGTACAATGCAATAATACGTGCATTTTCAATCTGTTGGGACCACTTTCAATAAAGTTCTGTCATGTGGTGTTTCCACCCCTTCAAAGCCTTCGCCAAGGTTGTTGGAAGGGGTGACAAGTACCATCTGTATCTGGATGAATGGCTGTTAAGACTTTCAAAGAAGAGGTTCCTCAATTTGTCCTAATTCTCCTAGTTCTTTTTTGTTCTCCAGATAGCTAGTAAACCATCACTTGTCCCATCTATATCCTGTGCAAATTCTGGAGCTTATCTGAGCCGTGTTGGAATCATGTGGATTCATAATAGATGACAAAATATGTAATACCTTCTGTTAGAGTCTGCAGATGAAATGCGTAAGTTTCACATTTTCCCTGTGCCACTTGAGGAACCATGAAAATTACCCCTGCACTGAGATTGCCAGAAGACACAAAATCCTTGGAGCATCTGTAAAGACAGTTTGATGAGGGAGGGGGGAATCACAACACCCAAGGGATGTGAAAGTAATCACTCACCATCTCGCGTAAGCAAATCAATGCCGAGCCAGTTCCTGGGCAATGGCCACCTTGGAAGTTAAAATACTCCCTTCTTACCCTACCCCAGTTTTATTGCTGAATATGACATTAGGTGGTATGGAATATCCCTCTGACCAGTTTGGGTCAGCTGTCCTGGTGTGTCTTTTCCCAACTTCTTGTCAGAAGTGGAGCAGAATGGAAAGAAGAGAAAATGCAACCTCTGTTCAGCAATAGCCAAAACACTGGTGTACATCTCCACAATCTCCAGGTAAGTTATGATTGAGCTTAGAAGGATCTAAAATACAAAGCTTATGCAAACAAGTATTCAGGTGGTGAAAAAATTACCAATTACTGGAATACTTTGGGATTTGTTGTCCATATGAACGTTCACCCCCATCTGTGTTGCCTTTCCTTCATAGTATGTTAAGCATCTTGAATGAAAGAAGCTGAGGAAAAACAGTGCATTTGACCTCATCTGTACCCTTTTCCAATGAAGGCTGAGTATATCTTACAGATACTAGTAGACAGGAAAAATCTCAGGTCCACATGCTATGCACAGTTACTGAATGTATGAAAGCTTAGGGAAAGAAAAATCAAAAACTTAGTATCTTTCTCAAATGGGGACAGAGCTCCTGAGTAAGCCCCAGAAGCTGTGATAAAATTTTCAACACCTGTACATAGAGTGTAGTATGGAACGTATACACCTAGCAGCTGTAGTTCTTCTTTCAGCTGTAGTCCACTTGATTTTCTGCTTGGAATATTTGTGTTCCTCTTGCATCCATGCTTAAAGTGTTTTGAGTTCCAGAGTCCTGGGTAGCCTTGTATGCATCAAAACAATTTTGCTTCACATGAAAGGAAATCAGAGTGGAACAGTCATTGTTTGGTTCCTTTAATTTCTTTCTGGCTTCAGCACATTTCTGCTTACTCTGCAGTGTTCAGATGAATTGCTCTCTTGGCTTTGATATTTTGAAATTTAAGTCTTTTTGTAATCATAGACATTTTGGAAGGAATTTGTGAAGCCATTTAGTCATCGCCTTCTCAAAAAGAAGATTAGCTAGACTTATACCCATTTTAAGAAACAATCATCGGATGAATTTTTTAGGGTTTCTGGTATTGGCTGTTTCAAAACTTCCCTAGGCAAAGTGAGTAGTTAATTGCCCAGTGACCGTTTGTCAATATTTTAGAATATGTGTTACTTTCTTTAGGTAATTTGTTTCTGGTAGAGAATTTTTCTTCCTGCATAGTCTGCTGTAAGCATTGTTCATATGAGGATGTTATGGGGCATACAGACATATTAAAAGTGCCTAATTAGGGACAACTGCATGTGTCATGAAGTCTGTGATGTGTAAGTCTTCTACATGTGGAATTTGCAAAATCAAGTTGTTTATCTCTGGTGAAATAGTTAATGAGACCTGTTTCAGAATCAAGTCACAAGACCATCTGTAGGAAAACTTTCTGTTTTGAAAGTGGTGTGGTTGTGGTCTGAATAGTTCAAATCAGTATTGTCAGAGACTGTAGGATTCAGAAACGCTGTAAGAACTAACCAGAAACCATTACTAAAAGTGTATATGGAAATTATTTGTTGAGGAATTAATTTGCAACTGAAGTTTCATCTGGTAGTCAGAGTATCCTTGAAACTCTATTGGGTGGAATAATTACTTCTGATCCCATCTATGTACATGGTCTTTGGTCTCAAGGCATCACATACTGTACCTTCACAAATTCCTTATTTGTGACTGATTCTTCATAGCATTAGTTTCTTGACCCCCTTCATCACTTTGTCTGTAACTGATAATCCACTTATAGTTATAACTCTCTGAAGTCATGGTTATGTCACAGCCTTTGTTACTACTCACGTTGGTATTGTTGGTCCATATCTATCTCATTGCTAACCTCACTGGTGTGCAGGAAAGTGTGATCAGTGTATGTGATAGGGGAAGACCTGTGAAAGTCTAAAGAACAAAACTATTATTACTGTCTAATGAGCTGGCTCCTAACTAAATGGTCTTAGATTTGGAAGTACCGGAGTACGTCTGCTTTCATATTGCCTCCCTTTAGCCAAAAAAACTCTATTGCTCTTTCTTGTTGTTGTCTTTGAACATTATCATCTAGAGAAGATTTGGGACATTCACATGTTTATTCTCGGCTGTATTTTTTCTAACATGATTGTAGTAGATCTTGATAGTCTCTAGTGTTTTAATTCACAAGGAACAAGATCTTTTAGATCTATGAAAGATTCGTCTCAAGAGCTGAAAAAAAGGCTATGAATCCTTTGTATTTAAGGACTATCTAAATTGATAACTGACTGTGCAGCACTTTGCACCCTGGGGCAGCCCAGGCTGATTTGATTATATAGAGGTTGCAGGGAAGCACCAGTGGTGTAGTGGTATCATGCAAGATTCCCATTCTTGTGACCCGGGTTCGATTCCTGGCTGGTGCAGGGATGTCGAGGTTTAGGCCAAAATCCGCTACTGGGGACCTGGGGGGACCCCAGACGGGACCGACAGATGCTCCCCTCTACCCCTCTTCAAAGAGAGAGGCAGAGGAGGAAAAAGAGACTTATGAGTTTAGAAGGAACTAAACTACTTTAATGAAATATTTAATAATAAAATAAAAAGAAATAATGAAAAAAATACATACAAAACCGTATCCCTAGATGACAATTACGTCACCGGCTGGCACTAGGGCAGTCCTAGGCTGGACTCAGTGACGGACGGGAACTGGATTCCGGATCTGGATTCAGGATCGGGATCAGAGGCAGATGAACAGAGTCCTCCCCAGACGTCGGCCATTGAAGGAAGAGACCTGACCCTTTGATCCCTCAGCTTTTATACTGAGCATGAGGCAGATGGGATAGAATACCTTGTTGGTCAGTTTTGGGTCACCTGTCCTGTCTGCTCCTCCCTGCAGGTGGGACCCCACTATGCTTTTCTGCTTCCGAGCCTCCAACGTGGCAAATAACAAAGTTGGTTGGCCTTGGGGGTTATAGCAATAAGTGTAAGCAGGAGCCTCTCTGCATACCATGCCTGGGCATCAGCTATAAACAATCGGTCATATCACTGAGAGAGTGAACAGTGTCTGCACAATATGCAGTTAATTTCAGTAGTTAGAGAGGCCCAGCTAAGAAGCGAAGTTACTGAACAAAATTGGTCCTGTTTTACCTCAAACCAGGACAAGGGAGAACTTCCATTTCCCAACCTGTGCATCAGCTGCAGCCCTGCAACTTTTAAATAATCAAATCACCCTGAGCTGCCCCAAAAATCTGGGGTTAAACCATAACAGTCCCTCCTGTTTCATGGAGAGCTCAGTTTGTTAGTAGGACTATTCCGGCTTCTGCAATATCTTTGAAAAATGCTTGCATGTGAATTCATGTAAACCAGTCAGTCATGGCTTTCAACACAGGGTCTTACAGGTGTGTGACATTGCTGAAGCCTCTAGGTCATATTTTGGACAGATCATATTTCAGTTTCAGTTCTATTGGGACTGAGTTCCAGTCCCCATCAGATTGGCCAACTGCTTGGTGATCACAGCAAGTTTAGTCTAGCTATGGATAATCTCTTAATAGAGAAAGGGCAATTGTAATACATACTACATACATGGTATATGTTAGCTATGGGTCATCAAGATGCATATGGGCAATGTTTTCTGTTTTCTTGCTTTTTGCTTCTGTGTTACTTGAATTTTGGGAAGGGAAATTAAGTTGCTGGGGGCTTGCAGTTTTACAGACTTTTCAAGGACTATATAGAAGATCCTGCTGACTGTAAGACTATATTTAGGAACCAGCAGTTCACATGCGCCAAAGTGCAGAGTGTGTGTGTGTACATGTGTATGAAGTAATCCATGAAGTTTAGTCCTTGTGCGGTTAGAAACCTTTGGGTTTTGTGAGATAAATTATGTTTCCTTCCTTTAACTAAGCAAATGACACCCGGTATTAAAGAAGCTGATCTTTGAGAGAAATATTCTGGCCACTAATTCAGCTAAGGAAATCTGTGATCAGTGCCGGCCTGTTGTGGGTTTGCAGATTAGTATCAGAAACAATGTTGTATATCCTGTGAAGATCCCTACAGTACCATTTAGGTTTATCATTCTAATTCAGCAGATACTCAGTGGTAGTAAGTTTATTTTTCAGTGATTCCATTCTTCTACAAAGAAACCTTCCCTTGAAGAATATCAAATTCTAATGATACAGGGGGTTTATTCTGTCTGTCAAAGTAATATCAATGTTTAAAAGTATTTTTTTTGTATTTGCTTGAGTTTGGTTTTTGCTGTGTAATCTGACAGTCTAATCAAGTGGTATTTTAAGTTCACTTCTGTTAATCAGTTGACTTCTACTGAAAGTCTTTTTGTATGCAAATAAACTAAACTTGTTTTATGTGACCTAAGAATTCTGCAAATAGCAACATAGTTAGGAATTTGAATTCATCAGCTGTATGACTAACCTGAACCACTGCACTGGTATGAAGTACCCTAGACATAGCCATTTATTATAAGATAGATGAACTGAGACTCTGTGACCAATTTTAACACTTTCAGATAAAAGGGCTGTTCTTGCCACTTTCTTCTCATCCAAAATTGATAGTTTCATATTGTATTTGGGAAGAGGGGCCCAAGAAAGCTGTTTAATATTCAAGGATCACCTCCTTCAAGCTCAAGAGCAGTCCATTCCAGTGAGTAGGAAGTCAGGCAAAAATGCCAGGAGGCTTGCATGGGTGAACAAGGAGCTCCCAGCAAAACTCAGACATGAAAAGGAAGCATAGAGGAGGTGGAAGCAGGGACAGGTAACCTGGGAGGAATACAAAGACATTGTCTGAGCTTGTGGAGATGCAGTTAGGAAAGCCAAAGCCCAAATGGAATTGCATCTGGCAAGAGATATCAAAGGCAACAAGAAGGGCTTCTATAAGTGCATAGATCGCAAAAGGAAGACTATGGAAAATGTGGGCCCATTGCTGAATGTTGCAGGGAACCTGATGACACAGGACAGTAAAAAGGCTCAAGTACTGAATGCCTTCTTCAGTCTTTACTAGCAATACCCAACCTTCAGCAATCCCAGGTCCCAGAGATCAGGGGAAGGACTGGAGTAAGGAAGTTGTACCCTGGGTGGAAGAGGATCAGGTCAGGGAATGCTTAAGCTAACTGGACATACATAAGTCCATGGGCCCTGATGGGATGCAGCCACGAGTACTGAGGGAGCTTGCTGATGTCATTGTGAGGCCACTCTCGATAGTCTTTGAGCGGCTGGAAGAAGTGCCTGAGGGCTGGAGGAAAGCGAATGTCACTCCTATGTTGCAGAAAGGCAAGAAGAAGGACGCAGGTAACTACAGGTTAGTCAGCCTCACCTCAATCCCTGGAAAGGTGATGGAGCAGTTAATCCTGGAAACAATTTTCCAGGCACATTTCACAAGGACAAGAAAGTCATCAGGAGTAGTCAGCATGGATTCACCAAAGGGACATCATGCTTGACCAGGTTGATATCCTTCTATGGTGAAATGACTGGCTTGGTACACGAGTGGAGAGCAGTGAATATTGTCTACCTGGACTGCAGTAAGATGCAGGTTGTTGATTCTCCAGCCTTGGAGATATACAAAAGCCATCTGGACACAGTCCTGGGCAACTGTCTCTAGGTGGCCTTACTTGAGTAGGGTGGTTGCACCAGATGACCTCCAGAAGTTCCTTCCTACCTCAGCCATTCTGTGATTCTATGATACAGGTTAACAGTACAGATATATAGGATAACAAAAAAATGGATAGATATAATTTTTTGATATCAATGAACTATCAGGGTTTATACTAATGAATGAAGAGACTTTAAAGTTTTGAGGAAAAGCCTGCTGTATTCAGCATCAAATAGCAGGATAATAAAACATTGCTTTTGATTCTAAAATGTTTCAGCTTTACTTATTCAATAATGGGTTTTACTTTAATTAGTATACTTTATAAAAAGAAATGTAAGATTGGCTGTTTTATTTCAACAGTTCAAGAAAAAAGAAGGCATATCAGTCAGAAGTCGAAACTATCTGCAAAAGCTTGTGTAAGATTGAACAGCAAATAGAAAGGCTAAATGAAGATCTCTGTAATGCTGAATTGTCCTACAATGAAAAAAAGAGAAAGTATGAGGACTTAAAAAAAACCAAAACTGCAGAAGAAATCTCTTACAAGGTATAGTTCAGTTTTTAGAGTGAAAAAAAAAAAAAAATCTTTTTATCAGAGAATTGCTGGGCAAGCAACCTAATATTAAAAAAATAATATTTTAAAACATTATTTTAACCACGTATTTTTGAAAAAATAGCAAATAACAGTAGTCTCTGGAAGAGAAAATAAATTGGTTACTAATGGTCACAGGCTAAAAAATGAAGTTAACACATTAAATATTCTCAACTATACAGATTTTGTTATTATTAGGTGATTTAAAATGAATGCTAACAAATAATATTCTCATTCTTTATGTAAATAAGTGATTAAAAGAATTCATAAATCAGTATAGTTTGATGCTAAATGTAACCATTGCAAATGAAATATGACATTAGAATAATTACTTAATTATCATGTGGATACCATTAATTATCTATTTAATATATCCTTATATAGAAGCCTTGCTATGACTATGAAGGCTTACAAGACTTGCAAGGCCTTTGTTTTTCCACTTTACGTAATTCTCAATGAATAGTATTGTACATATGCATACAGCTTTAAGGATCGGGGTTATTGCAGGGTGCAGGATTCAGAATTCAGAAATATGGAAAGAAAACAATATGGTGAATTTTAATGGGTATTTCTATGCCAGGGAGATATAAATGGTGTTTTGCATATTCTTCACTAGAGATCTTGTGCTGTATGTAAAGCACAGATTGCCTGGAAGGAAAGACTTTCACAGTTTTATTTTCTGTAATAATTTTAGGATTTCACAACTTTTAATCAGTAAAATTAAGAACATTAATAGTATTTTCCTGGTTATCATATGCATTGGTATATTGGGAACTCCACATGCTTCCTTGCCTTCCTTTTTACCTACCTGCACAACAAAGGTAAAGCTATGTCCAAGTAACAGACTCTGCTTCTGAAAAGGAAAGAGGAATTGTTGGATGTGATTTAAACCAGAACCAGTTAAAAAGCTTATAGAGCCAAGGTAAAAAATAGTAAAACAGGAGCTAGAGAACTTCAGAGCTATTTGCACAATGAATAGGAGTGAATCGGTTTTGCTTTTGTTGAGGCCTTTCGTAGTGCCAGGTTGTCTTCTGTTGGATCAAATTTATGTTCCTGGCAACATCTGAATTTGCAGCATGTAGTTTTGTTCTACAAATGTTCTTATCTGTTATTTTATGCTGTTTTATAGCCATATGTTTTAATACTGAATTTGTATGACTTTTCTGTCTTGTTTGTATATAAATTTGCTAAGCACCACTGTCTCCACATTCTCAGTGTTGTGTGCTGGAATATTGACACAAATGGATGTTCAACAGTACAATCAGCGGAATCTGCTATGATTCTTCTTATGGCTTAAGTATTTAAGGGATACTAAATATTAGTCAAAGAAATTAGGATCTTAGAAGGAATTCAGGCCAAGCCCTTGCTTATTTGCTGTTCTGCATCCTTTTTTTTTTTTTGTATCTTAATTTATATTTTCCCTTTAACTATTAAAAATTAATTTAGAATTGATGAATTTTTCTTCCATGAATTTTACAGTCATGTTTTTTATTTTTGCCATCCACAACATTCTGTGATAAGGACTTTGACAGCTTTGTCATGTTTTGTGTGAAAAATTACTTTGTTTCTTTATTTTCTGCCTATCATGTACTATCTTCATATAGTGCACTGGTCCTTGTTTTCGAAGATGTGCTTGCCAGTCGTTCCTTATTCGCTTTCTACATGTCAGACATGACTTTATAGGCTTTCAAACTGAAGTCTCCTTAGCCGTTAACTTGTTTAATGAGTGGAAACTGTCCCACGTCTGTTATCCAGTTCCGTTTTCCAGTTATTATGGGGAAAGAGCATAGAGTATTCAATACATAGACACATCATAAAGATGACTTCGATTTTGTTCTCTATTCCTTTCATAATAGTTCTTAACATTAAATTTATTCTTTTAAATGCAAAGGAGCATTATATTCATGATCATGTTCCTGTTTGATTACTAGCCAGCTCAGAGTCCAGCATTGTATAAAGTGAAGACTTTGTCCTAATATACAAACATACATTAACCTTCACTGAATTTTGTCCTCTGTAGATAAGAAATCCAGCTGGTTTTTCTAAGTCATCCCACAAAATCCCCCATTTTCCATATTGTTTCTGAATAAATTCGAAACCACAGGATCCAGTATGGATACTTCCAAGACCCCACTGTAACTGCCGCTGTGAAAAATGGTAATATATTTCTATTGTAGGTCTTCTGTCTTCATATGCATTATATATTAATGTGAGGACTTTTATCCTTAAGTTATGAGAAATTAATTAAGGAGCAATTCATACAATACTTTATCAAATACCATTTAGGAGTCCAAGTAGACTATAGCACCCAGATATCTCTTCTCCACATATTTCTTAAATCCTTCATAAAACTGTTGAATTTTGAGGCACTGCTTCCCAGTTGGGCTGATTCCTCTCCATGCATCAAATTTTACATGTGTCAGCTAATCCTTTTTTTCATAATAATTCATATTATGAGTTTGCTTCTTCAGGTTTTGAAGGTTTTATTTGTTTTGGAATTTAGGTGCTTTTTTCCCTGTCATATTCGGTTTTCTGTGTGCTTCACGGTAAGCCTGTCTTTAAGTGCTTCTGATCATCTGTTGGCCTTACATTGTCTCTAGCAGGCATTCTGTCAGATGTGTTTGGACAAAGACTTGTTTTATGTCCCTGCAGGTTTTCCTAAAAACACTTATTTAGCTTGCCTGATGGGTTTGGTTTTTTTTTTAGATTTACATAGGTAAAGTTCAGGATCTTTTCTGTTTTCCTTTTTTTAAACATAATTTCAACTTTTTGTCTTGTTGCTCATAGCTTCCTTTCTGTTTAGTGGCATTGATTTTCTTTTTGATATTTCCAAAGTGTCTGTCAAAACTTTGTTTGTATGTACTTTGAGCCTCCAGTATGATAGCTGTAAGTAATCTCCATCTGGCTTGCAAGTATTTTACTCTTTTGGCTGTTCTTCATAAAGTTTTTAATAAAATCCTCTAATTTTTATAAAAATCATTTTTAATTTGACTACAGTGTCACTTTTGGGATTTTGTTGTTCCTTAAGCTCTCTTCTCAGGTTATAGTTAGTGTTAACATCGCGGACGTGTAGTCAGGCAGAAATGTATCTCAAAGCTATACATTTATGGTTAGAGATGGAATTTCATTCTGAAGGTATTCTAGTTTACTTGTTGGCACAACTTAACTCCTACATGAAGCCATTACTAGTGGTCCTGCCTTCAAGTGATGAGATTGTTTTCCAGTAGCACTCAAGTTGCTTCAGTGCTCTTCTATACTATACTTGCCATATATGCTTCTATACCTACCACTTGCCAAATGACCATTCTGTCAACAGCTTTAAGTTAACACTGCTATATTTAGTCGTAGTTACCATAAATTAGCAAAAGCGTTGTGTTTATAGTAATTGTAAAGCATATATATACACATGAAGACATGCCCAGGGAAGGTGACCAGTTGCAAGAGCTATTTGCAAGGTAAAAGTTAGTGTGAATGGAGTGCACAGAAGCTAAGATACCTCTCTACCTAAGCAACAGTTGAACAGTGGTCAGTTTTGAATATGATCGTATAAATGAAGGTGCAATTTATAGCTGACTGCCTGGTCTCTGCTGATATTCTGTGAGAGCAATTACCCCCTGGTATGCCTGAAAAAAGCGTGTGTCTAACCACTAGTTAAACTGTATCCTTGGGCTACTGAATAGAGTGAAAAATATATTAATGCAATCACCAAGTCTTATCATTAGTCATTCAAAATGATGCTGCATTTTAGAGCATAGTCTAGATGCCACAGTTCGTCTAACAGAGTCAGGATTTGGATTCAGATACACTATATGCATATGTGGGCAAGGAGGTGTGAGGGGAGGGCAGGGCCATGGGCACAAGTTGTTTCTTGGAATTATCCTGGGAGCAAACGTATAAACTTTCATCTGGAAAAGAAGGCTTTTACTTGTTGGTTACAGCATGTGTTTTCCACATGGACACTGATCTCCATCGCTTCTATTTTCTTAAAGCTCCTAATAGTCTTTGGGTTTTGGGGTTTGAGAATATATGAGGATGTTTGGCACCTGTTTCTGTATTTTCCTATGTATGTGTCATATGGGAGATGCTTATGACCTCCTTACATGGGAACCTCCCTCTCCAAGTGCTGATGGCATATGCATTTTCCAAGTGCAGATATGGATGTGAATAAAACATCTTGAATAAATATATCTCAGTAATAGAATTGATTGAGTCCATTTCTTTGCCCTTGGTCATGTTGTGCCTAGTTTTACTTAAATAATCAGTTTTCCACTCCCTAAATTCACTTAAAAAGGAAACAGCAAGCCCTAATTAGGGTTTGACTTAGATTATAATCAGTATAGTTATGATGGTCTGCTAATCTGACATACATTAAAGTAGAGGTATTCAAGGCACAAATTATAATAATGTGCTATGTAACTGTTATCCTAGAAACGACATGAGTCGGGTAGTCATATAAGAAAGGGCTAAAACATGTTCAGGTTTTTACTAGAAATTACAAAAAAAGTATCCTTGTATAAAATATGGAAGGCACTGAGATTTTTAAATTTTGAACATTTGATGTTCAATATCCATTTAGGTAAGCCAGCTCAGAGTCTTCATGTGATTACTTTAAGCTACCAAAAATAAATTGCATTAAATCTAGAAAATATAGTTACTTTTCTTTTATTATGGTCCATATTTATTTACTTCTTGTGCCTAAGACTGTGTTGGAATTTCCTTTTTTAATATAGTTTTATGATACTTGAGAAAAAAAATTGAAAGCTATGGTCATCTTTACTGTGGTGTTAGTGTTGAATTTTCATTGCTATTGTCCGTTAATTTGTTTTCTTATGCATTGTGTATGGCTTTTTTTTCCCCTAAGAATTCGGAGTGGAATCTTAAAAAAGAAATTCAAGATCAAAAAGGAGTTTGGAAAGTGACTCAGGTAAACATGACAGTAACCATTTTACTTCAAATCTAAATTCTTCTTCTACCCTCTTTTTACTTCCTACCATGAATTAACTATACCTTGTGACCAACTCACATAGAAGACTTTTGCTAAGTAATAAGATAACTAATAGTAAGAACGTTTTGCTAAGTAGTGATCCCTGCTGCTTAACAACTAGGAAAATTTAAATACTCATGAAAACATGAAACACTTTATTTGTATCCCAGTTATTCACAATAATTTCCAGTTTGCTTTAAAAGATAAAAAACCTGTATTAGTAATACATACATGGAGTGACGTTATCATTTGAATTTGTTTATTTTTCTTCAGTTTCTGTACAAATTGCAATCCGACCCTTACCATACCTTGTATTGATGCATGTGGGATTGAAAGAATATTGCCAAAACTGGAGGGAGGCATTGCAGTCTTTTACTGCAAATCCTTGGGTTACAAACCCCCTTTGGCTCCTTTTGCAATGGTCTCATATAGGAGAGATTTACTCTGAGTTGTCAAAAGCTATTTTTCTTTAGAATTGAATGCTGGATTTACCCTGATGACCAGAAGTCCTTCTGAGATTTTTGTTCCTTTTTTTTTTTTTATTTTTTGAGAAGACTGAACCTTTTTTATTTGCTTCTGAACAGTCGCCATCTCCGTTTTGCTTTTGTTGCAAAACTTGTTCTATTCCATTCTGTGAGTTTGAACTGTGCAAGAGCTCAACAGCAGAATCTAGTACCTACATTTCCCATTTCTAGGAAGATGAGCCCTAAGAGAGATCTTGCAGTTCTGTTCGTCCCAGACATTAGCAGAAAGTGTTGAATGTTCTTCTAAGCCAGGTGGTGCACAAGGTCTCCATTGCATGCGTTTCTGGTTGATGCGTAACTTCCCTCTGATTCTCAGATTTTGCTTCAGAGAAGGCTGAAGGGAACATTTCTGGGCGTGACTGCCACAGCATGACAGGTTTTATTTGGTGCTTCCAAACATCTTCATCCCTTTTTGATATTCAGTACTGATCCTTTTTGATTATTCATTGAAACAAAAAATCTCCTTTCTTTCTCTTGATTCTTGGTAAAGATCCTCAGTGGGAACTTTAGCCCACTTCTTTCCTTTTACAGAGAGAGACAAAAGAACGCTTTCCTAATGGGAAGTAACAGGGCTCAGAACTGCGTTTTTTGTTGTAGTTCATGTTTTTTTTCAGGAAGAAGAGGTTCTTGAGATGCATCTTGTACTTCTAAGGTGGTTTTAAAGTTCTGTTTCATCTAAATCTATTTTTTCTTTTTTTCTTCCAAGGCCTCATTTGTCTGGGTTAGACGACCTTCATATCCTTGCTGTGAAGAGGTTTTTTCTTACTAATAGGACAAAACTTAGTGATGATGTCAAAGGATGTTGAAAGTGCAAAAGCTGTGCAAAAAAAAAATATGCAAAAGCTATGCACATCATCTTTGATGAGTCAAGATGTTGAAAGTGCAAAGTGCTAACTAGTGACTGTCGAAGTGCATAGCAGTTTAGATGAGACTGTTCTGAGATAGCCAAAGGGAATCTCCTAATGCTATCTGAGCATAAAGCAACAGAGATCCAGAAATGTTAGTGGTTTTCTGGCAAGCTTGTCCCTTCCACCTTCCAACCATGTTGTCACCTGGAACATTATCTATAACTTTACCTAATATTGTGCTGTTCTATAGGAATTAGGAAATTATGCTGCATTTCTTACTTGAAACGTTCCTGGTAAGGATATCTATGTTTGTAGACTTTGATTTAAAACTAGAGAAAGGAGTTATTTACCACCTAGCATAATACTTTGAAAAGAGAATGTCACATGTATGGTCATCTCTTGCTCTCTTTCCCATAGTCTTCTTGGCTTATTTCACTCTGCTTCTACAGCTGAAAGGAATTAAAAACATTGCTAGCTGCATTCCACTTTGAATATATATAGAGACGTGTGTGTATATGTTTCTCAATATCAGATGTTCTGTATTCACTCTGTGCTACACAAATAAATATTTGAGTTCAAGTGATGGTGAATTTTGGATATTACAAATTGTAATGGGCAGGTCTTACACACACTTCTGAAGAACATAGATGCCGGTACATAATATTTCTCTATCTTTCTTTTTCTTTCTTTCTTTGGGTAGAGGGGAGAATTTTGGAGTGGATGTATACTGGATCTTGTATTTCCCAACATAGAAGGGTGTTCATTTCTTTTGCAAAGATTTTGTTCATTTTCACTCTGCAGTGTTTTCCTTCTCATTTTTCACTCGTTTTTAAAAAAAAAAACACTAGGGACATATCTATGGTGATTGTTTCCCACCAGAAAAGATTTTTGCTCTTGACATTAATATTTGGAATTTTAATTCCTCTTTTATGTAATTCTTTTCTACTATTTGCTTAAATAGTACTGTAAATTCATTGTCTGCTTCAATGTTATTTTTACATTTCCTAATATTTATTGTGGATTTCTCTGTTGTATTTGTGTTTGCCAGTTCTGCTGGCTATTCAGCTTTTCCTGTTCAAAGGCTTCTGACAATATGCTGTCTTAATGGCCAACTTTTCCTTCATTTTGAAGACATTTTTAATCGCCATATGATGTTTTTATTAACTTTTAGTCTATTCATGGTATTTACTTAAATGTTCTTTCAGATTTGGATTTTTCATGTTCTACCTGAACATTGAAATACTGAAAGCTAATTCTATATATATTTTAATAAACAGGCCAGGATTAAAGCAATACATGATGAGCTAGAGGAAAAGCGAAAAGAGAAACTCAGGAAAAGAAAGGAAGACATAAAGAGGATAGAAGAGATTGAGAGACAAGTACCTGATCTAGAAACAAAATCGAAAAGAAAAAAAGATCTTTTTAAAGGCAACCATGAGGTAAAAGCAGTAGATTCTGGACCACTCAATGGCATATTTATTTTTTTTGTCATTATTAGAAAAAAATAAGAGGAAATGGAAGTCCACAGCTCCAAAAAGTTGGATTTTGCAGCTGTGCAGTTGTGCTGTGATACAACATAACAAAACACAACACAATTCCAGTCGTATTTTTGATGTTTCTTGCTTTCTGTATTAGAAAAATATTTCTGTCTCTTTTAACTTCTGTGGTCTCTTACAAAAGGGAAGACTGTTTAATACTTGCTTGTTTCCTTTGTACTACTTTGCTTACTTATAAGCTGAAGAGAGCAACTAGCATATAAGCCTCCAGCCATGGTATGCTAGGGACCTTCTTGCCTTCCCTGCTTTATAGAAGATACTGATAAAAATGTTTGTCCTTCATCTCATGAAAGGTCTGTTTTATATAATAAGAAAAAGAATTGGAAGATTTTTGTATTAAAAACAGTTCTTCAACCTACTTGAGTTGACCTAATTAAGTATACTCTTCCAAGCATTTCTTCTGCTTCTGGTAGAGCATTCCTACTGTTATAGCATGACATGTTTTGGTTGGCCCCTCTGTCATCTTGAAAGTATGGCCAAAGAGCCATTTTCCTCCAGTTGTCCAGTGATGACCTAGCAGCCTATTCTCCGTATTTAAGGGGTGTACTCGTGGTATTAACATTCCCCAAGGTTAAAACTTTGGAAAATTTTTCAAAGAAATAACCTTTTGTCCAGATCTGCTCGAAAGAGTAACAGGAATACTAACTAAACTTGTATGACTGAGAAACATTTATTTCATTATTAAACTTTGCTATTTTAGTTCTGGTGTTATTTTAGATCTTTGAAAACTTTGGTTATTTGCAGTGCTACAACAGTTGTAATAGCGAGCAGATGGCAAAGTGGACAATGTTATCTAAATACATTACTGTTGGAAAAAAGGTATTACAGTGATGGTTGCTTTTGAAAAATAAACTGATAGTACGTGGATAAGTTGACTAGTAGTTCTACAAACATGAGACCTTAGCTAGGTAGAGATCATTTCTTTAAGTGATGCTGATAGTTGTATGTCCCCCTGCCACTTCAACAAACATCTGTAGAAACAGACCTTATTGTTCTGAGATGACGTGGAAATATTCAAAATCTGAACCGTAGTTTAGTGCAAGATGTAATGTCTGTACATTATATGTACAGAACTGTTTGGAATGTAACTTATTCACAGATTTTTTTATTTTTTTTTTTTTTTAACTAAGAGCATTTCCATACCTTTGCTTTATCCTTTTTGTATGTCTTTTCCTTGAGCAGGTGCTTATTCCTTTTCTTCTTTTGGGAAATGGCTCTGAAAACAACTGGAAACATGGGAAAAAATTGTTTTCAGCCTTCTATCATGAGTTAAACAGAGTTTGGCTTTCACACTGGTAATTGTATGAGTCAGCAATACTGAACTTGGGGACTGTCCTTCTATCATTATGCTTAAATTAAGCATTGCATACTACTCAAAGCCTTTGTTCTGTGTTCCACCATGAAATATGTGCACATCCTTGCAAACAAGTCCTTCCAAATGTGAGCTGGCCCACACTGTATGAATAGGTGGGTATGCATTGTTCACTGTAATGAGCAGTTTTACAATCTAGGGAAGATATTTGAAGCTTTCCTTTTTTTGGCAAAGGAAATAAGTGTCTTAGGGACCAGAACTGAAAATACAGTAATCGGTGTGAAAGAAGTAGGTATTTTCAAGTGTCTGAAAGAGGAGGGCATTTTTACTGGACCTTGCTGCCAGAAAATAAAAAGCAAAATTCCTTCGGTTTTGTTTCCAAATGAATAGGAAACAAAACTAGCTATTGATGGTGCATGTCCAGAATTAAGGCAAGGATTTTTCAATAAGCCATATACATTTCAATAAGCCATATTACAGAACATTCTCACAATCAAGAAAGATCAACATCTTTTGAGCCTATTCAGTTTAGATACAGGATTTTTTATTTTTGCTTAAAGCCCAGATTTCTGGGCTTTAGAAATTTAGAACTTCTGCTGCCTCAGAGAGAAGCTTTTTGTTGCAGAATCAGTCTGTGGGTTCATAGTTCTGTTATCTGACTACTAGTAAATAGCTTGTCACAGGGGATTGTCTTCTCCAGGTTTCTAGTGTTCCTCTGTTGAAGTGTTCTTGACATAGTCTGCGTGTAGCAATACTTCACCATTTTTGGAGGAGAGATGGAGGATGTTGAATAGTTTGAGTTCAGATAATGGATTATGTGATAGTTTATTTTTGATGCAGGTTTAATAAGTCAAATTGAAAAATTAAAAAAAAAAAAAAGATTCCTCTAATAGCTAATAGTATTTTCAAAACAACACGTTAATGTCAGTGACTAATGTTGTTAGCCCTTCCCTAGCTAAAACTAAGTAGAAACAGTGTGACAAAGATCACATCATTAGTTTCCTGGAAACCTAGAGAGGTGTGGTGTAAGTTATACATCATGGTCTGTAGCTGTGTATTTGCTTCTGTTTTAAAAGCTTGGAAACAGAGTTTGCACAAGCAGATATGAATGTGAATAATATGCAAAAGATATCGGTAATTTCAAGGAAGAAATTTCTCATTGATTAAAGGTTTAAATTATTGTTTCAGAATGGAAATACTAATACCTATTTTAATATTGTTATATAGTCTGAATGGAATTTAAAATTTTAAATAATATGACTATCACACAATTTATATAAATTCTACGTAAGTAATGTAAAATTTTCCTTATTACATGTATTAATAATAATTTCTGTCATTTAATATTTGGTGCTCACACTAATGATGCAAATGAAATTAATACAATAGACAAGAACTCCTGTTTTTCTTGAGCTGCTAATTAATAATAGAGTGGATTAATGGAAAATATAAAAATGAGGTATCGCACTATTTTGTTTTCTTTCTTCTTCCTCCTCTTGTTAGCTGTCCAAAGCTGTGTTTTTTATGAGTAAGTGATAATAACTAACAAACTTCTGTTTTGCCCTTTATACAAATTCTATGGAGGCTATTCCAAATACATATTTTGATTTCAGAACTTTGTAACTTCCTTGGCAGAAAGGAAGTAAAGAAGCATGAGGAGCAAAGTAAGCAGTGATATTTTGCTGTAAGATGATAAACGCTATACGAAGTATAAATGTGCATTTTTTTCATTCAAAGCGTAAACCTACAGTAGGATGAAAAAATGGCTATGGAAGGGAAAACAAAAATAAGCTTAAGAATGGTAACTGTTAAAGTATTTAAAGACTAACATATTTTCTGATTTCTGTAGAATGTAGTACAATAACTTTTGAATACTAACATGTCTGTTTATGCATAAACTCTCCAGAAGCTATCCTATTTGGATCAGAGACTACAAGAGCTAGAGAAACAGCAGAAGCAAACTGAACAACAGCTGGAACAAAAAAGAAGTATTATGCACCAACAAATAAATGATATACAGGTGAATAATTTAATGCTTGTGTGTTTTTTTTGAAGTATGTTTAATCTCAAAGGTTAGGCTGTCATTTCTACACAGTTGCCTTGGAACTATATACATACATACAGTGTATGTACTATTTTCTGTCTCTTGCTTGAACTAACCTGTGAAGTCCATAGCCTTGAGACAGTGTAAAGTACAAAGTAGAATTGATATTGGGGTCATTGAGAAGTCCTTTGCTTTCTTCATTTGCTGCACTGGCTCAGATTGCTTCAGGGGCTTTAGAAATGCAATGGAGAAAATCAATAAAGGACGAAAAAGATTCTGGTATAATAGGAAGTGCCTGCTGATTGCATGTTTGCTCAGCAGATGGCATCTTTTTGTAAATGATGGCTTATATCTGCTGTATCAGTTACTAAACTGTATAATCCACCAAAGGGAATTATTGAATTTTATGTTATATACTTCATATAAACGTGGTTATAAGCATTAGAAGAAACAAGCGTTTTCTTTAATTTTTTTTGTTTTTATTATTCTTTCACTTGCGTATTGTATGAACTTAAGGAAAAAAGAAAAGCTTTCATGTTGCTCCAAGTAGCTTTTATGAATCCAGTAATTTCTATTGAAAAACTCTGAGGCTTCCTATATATGACAGAATCTTAATTTAAGCATTGGGAAATTCATTGATTCACAGATTTCTAAATTTGGCAGGGAAGACAGAGTTTATACATCCCTTTCTGTTACAGATTGTGCTCTACCAAACCGCAAGTTTACCAATAGATCTTAAAACATGTGGGAATGACTGGTGAGTCAGCATACAGATAACCAGTAATTCTACAATGTTTTTCAGTGCATTTATTTCCTATGCTTTTTTATTATTATTTTTAATGCTGCCTTTCATAGTAATTGTAAATAACTGTATCCATTTTTTATTGGAGCAGTATTTGAGTTGCTGTTCTGGAGGAGTATTAGAGTAGTGTTCTGGATAGGTGGAGTAAAACAGCGTACAAAGCCTATTGTACAAGATCTGTACAGCTCTGAACTTGTAACAATACTTCGTTACCTTAAATGTTATGTTCTTAAAACTGTATCAGGTTCCTTGTTCATAGCAATTCAAGTTTTGTAAAAGGGGGCTTTATAAAAGGGTCTGTCTTATTTTTAACAGTAACGCATATTTCTATCTGTGCAGGGTCACACTATATGGGTCTGTTAATCATGTTATATTGTTTTTAAGGAAAAGTTATTTAAAGTTGCATTCAGAGATTTTAGTGCTCTCCCATGATTAATACATCAGCTTGTTTAAAGCTTGTCCAGTGTGTAGCTTAAATGAAGTTATGCAAGATTTGAGAGCACCCTTAGTAAGTTTGCAGACGACACCAAGTTGAGTGGGGAGTGTTCATCTGCTTGAGGGTAGGATGGCTCTTCAGAGGGTCGTGGACAGGCTGGACCGATGGGCTGAGGCCAATGGTATGAGCTTCAACAAGGCCAAGCGCAGGGTCCTGCACTTGGGTCACAACAACCCCATGAAGCACTAAAGGCTTGGGGAGGAGTGGCTGGAAAGCTGCCCAGCAGAAAAGGACCAGGGGGTGTTGACTGACAGCTGGCCGAGCATGAGCCAGCAGTGTGCCCAGGTGGCCAAGGAGGCCAACGGCCTCCTGTCCTGCATCAGGAATAGTGTAGCCAGCAGGGCTAGAAAAGTTACTGTCCCCCTCTACTTGCCACTGGTGAGGTCACACCTTGAGAACTGTGTTCAATTTTGGGCATTGCAGTAGAAGAAGGACATTGAGGTACTGGAGCATGTCCAGAAAAGGGCAACGAAGCTGGTGAAGGATCTTGAGAATAAGTCTTATGAGGAGCACCTGAGGGACTTGGGGTTGTTCAGCCTGGAGAAAAGGAGGCTGAGGGGAGACCTTATTACTCTCTCCAACTACCTGAAAGGAGGTTGTAGAGAGGTGGACGTTGGTCTCTTCTCACAAGTTACAACAAATAGGACAAGAGGAAATGGCATCAAGTTGCCCCAGGGAAAGTTTAGGTTAGACATTAGGAAAAACTTCTACACTGAAAAGGTTACCAAAGACTGGAACAGACTGCCCAGGGACATGGTTGAATCGCCATCCTTGGATGTATATAAAAGCTGTCTAGATATGGTGCTCAGGGGCATGGTTTAGAAGTGGACCTGGTAGAGTTAGGTAACAGTTGGACTTGATCTTAATGGTCTTTTCCAGCCATAATGATTCTATGATTCTATGAAGAAATGGCTATGATTCCGTAGTATTCTTAGAACAGGAGTAATACAGAGTCTTCAGCTTCTAACTGAGCAAGCAATTCACCCAACCCTTCATAGTTTACCTATTTTAGGACAAGATGAATCACACCCGGGAGGCCTCTGCATCTCACCTTTGAATTTGAAGTGACTTAGTTTGGTCTGTTGACATTTAAATGTCTAAAAGCTAGATACCTAGACAAAAGCGTATGAGTTCTTCCCCATAATACACCATTAGTCTTGCTCAGCAGCTGAGAAGTATGAAGAATACTGTTCGTGTATTGAGCAGCTGAATGACCAAATGCCAAGGGACTCATTCAGCTTAGGCAGGATACTGGACTGTTATCGACAGATGTTCAGTCTATTGATATTTGGATCACAGAATGTAGAGTATCTCACCGTTTTTGTTTGTTCTAAAACCTGATTGCACGTTCTCTGTGTTCTATAAACAGGTTGCACTGACTCAATGGCTAGTATTCCATATGCTTGGAAGCCAGCAGATTTTATCTGCCTGGTTACAAAGTCCTGAAAAAAGTGCAGGAAGTCAATGAGACAAAATTCTTCTTCATTGACAATTTTGTTCTAACGCAGTGAACCTGACTCTTTGGCAAAAAACGTCTTGGCTTCTTTGTGTACATACTTATATCTGGCCACGATATATTAATCATCTCAAATTTCATTATTTGTAAAGATAAGGGCCAGGACACATCATACAAACATCCTGTGTATCAGAAGCTATCGCATTTCTCCAAGTTCTCCTGGTACTAAACCTAAAACTAATATGATTTTTCCTCAGAGGTTTGAGACTCTCTATGGGCGGTTCAGTTGCATGGGGATTTGCATTAATTACCATATCTTCATTTTCTTTCTGATGATTCCATGTTCCTGCAAGAAACCTGAAATTTCCACCTAATCCTATACAGATACATATTACACTTTTACAAAATTCAGAGGCCTTAAAAATGTCATGTTCTTGTGGTACCTTCCACACCTTCATATCTGTGCTAACATCTGTTACAAAACCTTTGATTTGTCAGGTTTTTTTACAGCTACCTTTTAGGTATACCTCTGAGAAGCACTTCTTTCATAAGGAAGATGATCATTAGACTATGCATCAGGCTACTGCTTCAGAAAAATGGGGCAGTTTCTAAACAAATTTCTAAAATACTAATCTTTATTTAAATACTGTGGTGCATTCTTTACCTACTGAATTGTGAGGTCTTGAAATTTGGTATTTATACATGTGTGCACTTAAATTATATGTGTATGTATAGGATTGATCAAAAGGTATTTTCCTTCCTCTTAATTTAACCCATTTA
Source organism: Vanellus vanellus (assembly GCF_965231255.1). Taxonomy (NCBI): domain Eukaryota; kingdom Metazoa; phylum Chordata; class Aves; order Charadriiformes; family Charadriidae; genus Vanellus; species Vanellus vanellus. The sequence goes on along the minus strand of NC_138906.1, from coordinate 122,879,932 downwards.
CATGGCTGCTTACAGCCCATTAGTATGGGTTACAAAATCTAATGCAGCAAAACCGCTTTAGAAGTATCACCCAAATAGAAGACTCCCACCTGTTTATTACTATTGAACTGCTACAGGGCTTTATGTTTGCCTTGTTCACTGGGGGGAAGCTGCAGCTTTGTGTACCGGATACTGTTGCTCTTCAAAGTAGAGTTTGCTTGTGTCGTGAATCTTTACGGTTTTTGGTTCCTGTGAACTTTTGGTATGAAAAAGACTCTGCAATTTAATCTTTCTTCTGCAGAATAGGAAGTTTAGTGAACATACTTTTTAATTTAAAGGTTCTCAGCAGCTTAACGTTAGCATCTTTTTAAGTTGTGTACTTGTAGCTGAGGGAAGTAGGCAGGAGTTCAGGAGTCAGCTACCCTATGAAAAACTTGGTATCAAAAGAGGATAACTCTCTATTTAGGCAACTAAATGAAAAATGACCGTTTTCAGAGATAATGAGTAAGACACATTCTCCCTGGAGAATCGCAGCTAAAAATACTGTTCTTTTCCATCAAGTCAAGATTTTAGGTACCTGCCTAAAACAGTATTACATTTTGTAAGTACTTTGATGGTCTAACTATAAAAGCTGCCAGTTAATATGCTGACTCTGCATACGCTGAAATGAATAGACATAGATCATATGCAAAAATTGTTACTTTTCACTATCATTAATAAAGTTTTTGCTGTGCAAGCCAGTGCTTATTTGCAAAACTTCTATGTATGAGAACAAAAATAAAAGAGGATATGTATTTTATGAAGATGGTAGCCTACAAATATGTGTACATCCGTATACAACACAAGCAACTGCAAAAATACAAGTACCATAATAAAATTTGTGGATATATAGTAGAAGAATTGCGCAACAAGTTGGAGAACTGTAACTGCATGTGCAAAGCCGAGCTGTTACAGAAATGCAGTTCCTCCAGTTGCACCAAGTGCTTCAACTCCCTGCTTTGAAAGAAGTTCTCTTTCTTTGGGTACACAATTTCATGAATTGTTGCCCATAATTGTGTGCTTAAAATACAGTATTTGGAAACCTAGGCCTGCCTAATTTACATGCTGTGGTGTATTTTTAATTCCCAGGAAAAAATTTCAATTGTTTCCAGTCAAATTGCTGAAAACTCTCACACTATGGAAAATTTAAAAAATGAACTTAAGGAATTAAATGAATTATGGAACATGAAGCAAATAGAGATGGAAAATACAGAAAAATCTTTTGTTGATTTGCGGTAAGACCTGCCTATTTTATGAATTTTAAAAGATGATTTATTATGTTTACTAACATAAGTTAGCAATTCTACTTTATTACTATTACTAAAGATAGTTTTGTTATTTTACAATATTATTTCTAGGAAATATGATGCACTTTTCATCAATAATTTGAGAGTATTTTTGTCTGATCACAGCTTGTATTTTTAAGGCATCTATAGAAGTTATTAATGATAAATTGCCTGCCTACCAAATTGCATTTTGGGCATCAGAATTACGTTTGTAAATCTGATAATATTCATGGTCAGTTGCATCCTTAATTAATGGAGGATTCCACGTACTCTGTGTTTTCTCTGGTTTAAGAAGTGTGGACCTACACTTACTGTGAGTGATGAGTCCTGAAAATAGTCTCAAAGGGCTCTATCCAACTGTTAGTGCAGGCTGTCTTCTAGGCCATGCAAACCTTGGAGTGCCGTATATGCTGACTGCACAGCAAGCTTACTCTTCAAGGATAAAGGTGAACCTGCTGAGCAATGTCAAAGAGGAAGCAGCTTGGATTGTTGAGTTGTACAAGATGACTAAATAGTGAAAAAGTTATCCTTGCATCATTATACTACAGTTCCCTTTCTGTGATCTCATTCACTTATGTACTGTCAGTGTTGAAAGATCCTTGAGAGATTACTCCATGAAATTTTTGACTGGGGAGAAAAAAAAAAAATTCTATGTAAATTTTTTAGCTGAATATGTGGGACTGGGTATGTTTTTTTCCAACTCTTGATTCAAACAGATGATTCAGAGGGACTCAATGTGCAGTGGAACTTACTGAACTTCAAGAACAGAAGGCATCTTTCCATGACTGAAAATCTCGTTTCCCACAGCTCTTTAGCCAGTAGTCAGTAGTTTCATGTCAGTGACATGTTATATTCAGACTCAGACAAGAAAGGGATAATATCAACACAAAGTGGCACTGAAAGTTCATTCGAGCAATTTATTGTTACTATATAGCTAAGTCAATCTCTCTTTCAAAGAGGAATTTTCTTGCAAATTCTCCAACTTCTAGACCTAAAATAGATAGGAATGAAAACTGCATTTTTTAAGAACCTGCTTCCAGGTTCTTAATAGAAAGAGCTGTAAAGTCAAAAAACAGTCCAAAAAAACCCCTTTGACTACCAAATTATGCATCCAAATGGGTTTTATTCCTTTTTGTCATTCTCTGAACACAGAAGGTACAGCACATGGGAATTGCTCCATCATGTGATTTGCTGAAAACTGACTGCATGCTTATGCCTTCTGGTTGTCAGAGCATTCAGCCACTCTGTGCCTGAGGGGCAAGGAGAAGAGTTTTGGGGTTCTTGGTGTTTTTTTCATTGCTTATTGCTTCTCATTAGTGAAGATTAATGGTGAAAATATTCAGAAAAAAAAGTTCTTTCAGGCTAATGTACCTTCTTTTATTAATGTTTCCAATGATCTAACATATCACATGGCATTCCATCAATCTATCTTAAGAAAGTCTGCTGTAGCCATTTCCTGTTATATTTTCTGTTATGCGCTTAGTTCAATATCAAATATACTTGTCTATTTGAACTGATCTTTCTTCTTTTTGTAAAAATGCTGATACCTACCTGACTTGGTAGAAAAACTGGGAATAAAGGATTAAGTGTTTTTACTTTTACTCTTGGCTATTATTTCCATTTTTTTGGAATGTCATCAGGCTAATTCTAGCCTGATCTGGTGGGGGAACTTGAGGTAAAGGAGTCCCTATGTCTGGTTTCAGTCTTCACTGTTGTCTTTTTCTAGGTACTTCCTAGCATCTTTCTCTGAATAACACCTCCTTGACTTATTATTGCTTACCATTAATGCAATAAAAAGACTAAATAATAGCTACTAGAGTGAAATAGAAACATTGATACAATGTTATCAAAATAACAGTAATTTGAAATAAATACTTTTTCCACAATAAATTTGACTACAAAACTGAAGTCTACTGAAAAATTTAGCCCAACCTGCCAACAAAGGGAAAATTATGACATAGGCATCCCACCTAGAAACTGTGATATACCAATGACTTTTCAAAAATTGCTTTTGCACTCTGGAAAGACATAAAGATATGTCTTCGTATATCAAGTTAAGAATGAACATAAAATACATTCACTCAAGGATGATGAGGAAATCCTGTGAACTGAAGGTTTGTCTAAGGAGCATCCTTGTTTGTATTGGAGACCCTACTGTGTATATGCATCAGTTCCTATATGGTGTACTTACATCCAGCGAGAAGGAAATTAGGGTAGGAAGCATTTAAGGGGATTTACTGGAGATTAGGAAGGCTGGGAGGGTGTTTCAATGAAAAGGAACTCTAGGTAATCCATGATGGATCCCTTAGTCCCTCTTTAGAGAAGTTTTTGTAGAGTTTTTTGATTCAGAGGAGACCTTAAATACTTTAATGTTTTGCAGAGGGGATTGTTGTTCTGCAGAGTCTCAGAAGAGAGTGTGAGGAGGATCTTGTGGCCTCCAGAATTTAGAACTAAATTCCAAAACTCCTAAATACATCTGTTCTGTCAAGTATCAGCTAATCAATAAGCAGGATAACAGCTTATTATTGGTCTCAGCTGTTCCTAGGTTGGCAGCGTAAATGGTCAGCATAATCTTTACATGACAGATTTTTCCCCTTCTCAGACTGTTTGATTAGTTTTAAAATTAACAAATATTTTATTTTAGTGTTAAAATAACATTGATTTACACAAAAAGGTCTTAAAATTAGACAAAGTAGGCTTAAACTTGTCTCTTGAGTTTCCTTTTTTGTGTGCACATTGTGATATAGTCATTATGCAGCTAACTTACATTATCCACAAGGCTCTAGTTTAGGTTAACTTGCAGAAAATCAGTTAGAAATACTTTTTTTCTTTTTTTTTTTTTTAATGTGCTTTTGTCTAAAAGTAACATAAATACAGACCCTGAGAGAACAGGATGTTAGTAAAAAGTGAAAACCTCTGAAAATTGCTTAACATATTATGTATTTCATATGTGCAAGTTAAGGAAATCATATTAGATATGGACAGAGACCAAAACAAAATATGAAACAAATGGTGTGAAGCTCCCACTTCCAGTCCCAATAAATGATAAAATAGTCGTTACGCAATATGGCACTGGTCATGGGCTCATTCTGATATTCAAATAATACCATTATTTGAGCAGATATTTTACATGTGGGAGTGCAACCAGTCCATTCTCTAGAAAGTTGTTTTAAAAATACAAACTGTTTTTTAAAATTCTGAGAGTAATGTAGCTCAATAGACTCATTGGATATGGATTGATAGGCAGTGTCTTTAAGTGGTCTAAACTTTCATGATAAGCTCCATCGTATAGCTCATTGTTTGTTTTTATTAAAGGGTATCCTTATTTGTGAGAAGACACTTTTATCTATTATAAAATTAAATGTTAAACCTGTAAGTAAAGGCTAAAAACAGTATAGCAGAGTAACTTGATTGCTTCATTGAAGTTTTTTTCTTTCAAAGGAAAAATTTAAGTGGCGTGATGTTTAAGCAGCAGAGTGTTCAGATGGTATATAATCATCTCCAAGATGAGCTAGCAGAATATGAGAAAAGGTTAAAGCAAGAAGAAAAAACATACAGAGAATTACTACAGATTAGAAAGAAAAACCTGAAAGATTTGGAAGTGAGTATTATCAGAGCTGGGTTTCTTTATGTGAGAAGTGAAACAGTTATTTGGTTAGTTCTGGCTCTTTTTAGGTCTAAAAAGGATACCAGTTTTGTCAAAAGTTTGAAGTAAGTAGTATCATCTTGTCCACATGCAAGTATTTCCTGTTAAATAAATTGCTATTTTTCTGTAGTAAAGAAGTAATTCTAGGAAAATTATAATATTGTTCATTTGCTTGGGAAATTTTAATTTTTCATTAATGCTTGGGCTGTTGTAAACTTTCTCTTCCCTGTTTTCTTTTGCTCTGATTTGTGGATACCTCTGGGAAAGAAAAGACAAGACATCACTTCTCCTTTTTTTCCTTTTTACCAAGTGCTCAGTAACAAATATAAATCAGATAATTTTGACTAAGATCAGCATCAATAAGTTTCCATTGCTTTTTAATCGCTTAAGAAAAATGCTCAATGTATGTAATCTTGATAGTGCAGCAGTCAAACTTTGGTCTTTTGGATATAGCTGTTTCTGAACTGTGAGCTGTTCCTCATGTGGAGGAGGACCCTCATCTGAATCTTAAATTCTGTGGTTGATACCAGCCAGGAAGGAGTCAGAGTCTGTGTAGGTGTAACTGAGGCATCAGAGCTATCTGAAATAGAAGTATAAAATGCATAGTGGTAATAACCACAACGTTGGTTATTGGAGTACAATTCTCTAAGTTCTTTTCTGTATTATTTTCATATTCTTTTCTGTATTATTTTCATATTTAAACTTCTTTCCTAAGAAAATTTATAATTTCCTAATTCTTAATGTATAATTTTCTTTATTTTTACATGAAAACAAGTACATTAGAATGTTTCTTCTTTGGGGAGAGATTCCCAGATTAAGGTGTTTGCAATTGTAGCTGTATCAAGAATAATTAAAATATTCATATTTGATCTTGTGTTCTTTCTTTTATGCCCATCATATACTTTTCTCAGTTAGTTTAGAATAGTTTAGGTAAAGTAAGCTACTCAATTACATTCTCTTTAGTATTCTCTTTTACTTCCTATTTCTAATGTATTAATATTTTTGTTTTCACAAAATCTGTCCTGATGAGGGTATGAAAGAAAGGGAAATAGCAACAAGAACGTGTTTGGTTTTTTTTTTAAATAGAGATTGCTACTTTCTTACCTTTTACAGGGATACTAGTCATTTCAAAATACCATATTTGGCTCCTTGGTTATGTTAAATTAATTCTGAGGTCTAAAATACTTGCCAGTGTGTTGACTTGCTCATCATCACCTTAACTTCAAAAATCACTGTAAGGATTGTTTGGTGAGGTGCCTTTCTTATCTTCTTCTCTAGGACATCCAGATTTGTTTTTCCTCAAGTGTCCTGTTTCATCCTGTCTCATCTTTTCTCCCATCTCCTTTACACACTGAGTTATGGTTATTGCATGAAGTACAGAGCACTTAAGAGTATTTCATTATTAAATTAATGTTGGGGTAATGAGATTATGCCAAGCTTTTGGTGGTTAAATCTAAGTAGAAATTTTATGCTGCATGCTTGAAAACCTCTTTTAGTTTTTACTGGTACACATTGCTGGTCTCCATGATGACACCACTCCATCTAGGCCTACGGCTGGAATGCAGGCACACAGTGTCACCCTATGAATATCTACCTTGTTATTAGCTAGTCATTTTTTATGTCTTTCTTCATTGTTTTTATTGAAAATATAGATGAAAACATTTATTCACACCTATAAAATCCCAAACGCCTCTGATCCATTTGAAAATGTTTTAAAAAATTACGAAATAAAAAATAGAGTATGTCCTAAATGTTTTTATTACATCTGAAAGGTCTCTCTCTCTCTGCCTCCTTACAACAAGTTCATTTACTCTCTTTTTCTGATTAGTCAAGGAAGACTAAACTGGTGGTAATAACACTGGCAAAGCCAAATATTCCTTCAGTAATATATGGACAATCAAGAAATTGTAGCAGGGTCTTCAGTTTACTACCCAACAGAAATGGGCAGAAGGCCTAGTACCAGTGGTTGGAGGAGGGTTTTGAGTGCATTGGAACTAGGATTTACAGGCAGGCTCTTCAAGGAGTTTAGCTGTGATTTGTGGAAGTTGGGCCATGGCTTTTAGAAGGATGAGCCACGTGGCTCTCTGGAAAAGGTCCCTTGGACAGCTTTCAGCACTTTTGCCTGGCAGTAAAAAGTCAAATCATCTACCTTGCTTTGGTATTGAATGATAAAGATAAATTTTCTCCTTTAACCAGGGTTGAATGAAAAAGAATTTCAGTTCTGATTTCTGATTGAACAATTTCTGTAAAAGTCCTGACTTCAGGTGATGTGGTACAATGATGATGAGGCTTTGTCACCCAGGGTCTGGAGATGAAAGCTTGTTTGCTGGAGTAGTTAGATGGTGTTAGACCGTTTTTCACAGGCTTTGCTTCTCTGGGTCTGAAGCTGGGTGAGACCATTAAATCCCCTTTGATACCTAATGCAATAGGAATAGATTAAGCATATTTTTAAGGTGAGAGATGAGGGGATAAAAAGAATTCCTCACAGGATTAACCCCTATAGGGAGAAAACAATAAAAAAAAAGGAATGCCCTAACTTCTGAGGTACAGAGTACAGGAGACAGTTCAAGAGGTTCTGGTCTAGGGCTTCTAGAAATTCTAGTGAAACATACTGAATGAGAGCTGCCTGTCTTGATAGTTGAAAAAGTTAGAATACTTTGTTCCAAGTCTCATGAAGTACAAGAACTAAATAGGAGTGTTTCCTCTATAGGCTGTGAATACATATGGTAACATCACACGCATACACAGCTAAGGTGAAAACAGAACCTCAAGCAACTCAGTGTAAGTTGTATCTTTTAGTTTGGGAGAATTGCTGTTAGATGCTTTGGTTGATCAATTCAGGGCCAGATTTAAGCAGGAAAAAAGCTCTTGATTCTGAAAATTTAAAGTTAATTCATGGTTCTTTCTACTTAAGAAGAAATGCAGATGTTTATTTCAATACAAAATGTTAGAGGTGCTGAGCTAGCAGTACAGTTTGGAGGTTAGAATTACCGATCATCCTCATTATCTCATTTTTAAGATGCACACTTTATTCAGAAAAGAATGATACAGCAATAAATGGAAAGGCCAGTGAGATTTAATAACGCAGCTTGAGATCTACTGAAAGGTCCAATAAAATGTCCTTTTTGTGGTGACTTGTAGATTTGGGGAGGGGAGGAGTAAAAGAAAGTAAGTGAGAACAAGAAGAAGGAAAAGCTTTTTGCCAAGAAAAAATGCTTTGAATGTCTTGACAGGAAGGGGATAGACAGCGATATCTTTATTTGAGCAAGAAATCCCTCTCTCCTGGAGGCTAGATGGAACTGTTAAACCCATAAAGGAGATTAAACAATCTCTTGATAAGATATAAACTGGCCAGAAACTAGATGAGAAATTCGGTGGGAAAACTAGAGTCCCTTGAAGGGTCATGAAGGGATCATGAAGGCAAATAGAGTTGAAGAACGGCCCTTATTATGGGAGAATCTGCATGAGAAGCGAGTGGCCCCAGTACAGATCCAGACAGAAAAAGACATTTTGTGGGGAGACTCTTGTGGTCTATTCATGATTAGGACTGAATTGGATAAGAAGCTGAAGAATCTGTGTGCCTGTTTCTTGCAGGAATACACATCATGTATGATTTGGCTTGGGAGCTGAGTCACAGTTTTTGCAGACCTTGTGGATTCTGTGTTCTCCCAGGAGAAAGGGCTGCCAAGTGTTAAGACTATGACACATAAATGTTACAGATGTCAAATAGAAGGTGTGACCTTTGTTTTACTGACATGCGTGCTACTAAATGTGGCAAAATTTACACGTGTAATAGGTGTATTTTATCACTGTGCTATTTGTAACTACTCTCATAGCATCTCATTACCTTATGTTCTACAGAGACAGTACAGTCCCCAAACTATCATAATGCCATTTGGTTCAGTGCTGATATGTGCTGTATTAAACACACAGATAAGAATTATTTGACACAACAGTTCATAATGAGTGTTGGATCACGTTTAGAATGATTATGTTTTGCCTTGTTTTCTTAACCTCAAAACAAGCCTGCTTGCTCTTATTTTCTGCTGCTAATGTGATTATTGTGCTTTCAATTAAAGTAACTGTAAAAACGATTACTGTGGTTTTTGAAGATTAAGCTAGACATTTTGAATGACCAAAACTCTCTTGAAATGTGGAAACTCGTCCTCATTAGTATCTGGTATTGGACACATATCATGTATTTCTGAAGTGCAGGTGTATAAATCTTTAAATTCAGACATCTATATAGACAGACTTGTACTTTTGATAAACATATTAAATGCTGTTAACCAAAGCACTAACAGATATACTGATATTTTACTGTTTGATTTGAAATAGTAGCAATATCATAACTTCCTAATTCTATTAATTAACATCAGTCTTCTCCGAAAAACCCTTAGCACCCAATGATGTTTCTAGATTTTCTTTGAATTTATTTGGCTGTTGCATGATACTGGAAAAGAAGATGGTAATAAATTGATATGTCTTTAGCATTGTACCTTAAAATTGCATCAAATTCAGCGATGTTTCATCTAAAACAGAATGAGAATTTCTCAGATATACAAAAGGGCATTTGGAAATTCCTTTAAAGGAATGACAATATGCTCTCCTTATCACAATGCAGAAAGTTTAAAAGAGGGGGAATATATAATACTTTAAAAAAAATATTAAATTTTATAGATATTAGAATAAGTTTTGAATCAATTATTATTAAAAAAAATAGTCTGCAGATGTTTAATCAGAATGTTTTTACCTTAACGGAAATGTTTTTCATTTTAAAACAAATCAGCATGTTCTGATGAGCACTTTCTTTTTTTATAGAAAAGCATTTTCCATCTGGTGAATGATATATCAGAAAATCCATGACCGGTTCTAACAGCTAGTCATGCTATGTTTTTTCATCAGATATTGAGAGTATTACTAATGAAATAATCTAAAAAATGGCATATTTCAGAAGGGATTGTTATAGAAATATGATAATATACTGCTGAAAGCTGAATTAAGAAATAGGGAAAAATAGATCCAGGGGGCTGTTTATCATCATGGTATTAGGTAAAATCCACTGGGTGTCTTTTATCATTTACTATTCATCTATTTAGGTTATCTTTTCTTCTAGTCATTCTTTTCAGTCTTGCTGCACTAATACCTTCAGATCAGTTTCCATCTCTTAGTTTCAAAAAATACTGTTAATCAATATTAATGTTACTGAAGAGCTTTGTTACAGCATATCCATGTAAACACAAGAGTTACATTTGAAGATATATGACAAAAGAGGATTTTTTTAAAAGCTAGAGAGCCATTGCTCCCTTTAGGCTATTTCGTGTGTGTGGAAGGTGAGGATAACAAATAGTCTGGCTATAAAATTTTCTTTGATTAGTTGACTCAGTGGCTTCCAACAGTGCGCTACACTGGTTTGTGGGACTCCCGTGTTACAAGATAAACTTTTGAATGTTACTCCACGCTCCTGGCTAGTCTTAGCATATCAGCTTGCACGTGGTCCTGTGGCAAGTGCTGGCAGTATTACCCAAATAACCATCCCACTGATTTTACTGGCTCAAAGGGAAGTCATATACCTTCCCTTCCTAGGGATGTGCATAGCTACAGGTTGGGTGCCATGACAGTAACAATACTCTGAGTGAATATCAAAGGGATGTGTAAGTGGAAGGTTAATAGAAATTTTAAAGGGTAGTTTTATGTTTCTTCATTGAAAAACAACCCATATGCGTAATAATTAAAAGCAAATTAACCCTCACTGTATTTTAAACAGCATCAATAAGAACTACTGTAATGGTCTAAAAATTATTTTTTAAAAATTAAAACAATTATTAATCATTCTTCCTACAGACACAAAGGTTCATTCTAAGATTGCCACGTTTGATTATACCACATTTGATTATAATTCCTTCAC
>NC_138906.1:122834074-122864074 GCF_965231255.1 Vanellus vanellus | reverse complement strand
CTCATAAAATTGTTAACATATTAAATTGGTGCACATAGTTAAGAAAATTTTTTTTTAGTTAATCCAGATCCTCATAGAAGAAGTTACAGTAGTATTACTGTTGTCTGCATTCTGTGATTCACAGCTGAACACTTCTCTTGTGTATTCAGTGACAAATGGCAATCACTTTATCATTTATCTTATGACAAATAGCAGATTCAGCCACAAACTGCTGGCTGTAGCAAACTTACAGGATGAAGTTCTTTATTGTTTATGGTTTGTGGGTTGATGTATTCATGCCTTGTTTATTTGTGAAATGAACAAAAATCAGTAAGCAGGCATGAACAGAAAATTTGGCCGCACAATCAATTGTACTTCCCACCCATCCCCATTTTCCAAGGACCTTGCAAGGAAATTCGCTGAACTAGGTCTAAGCTGTAAGCTGCCTTTAGAAAAAAAAAAAAAAGTCATTAGAGGATGCACCAAATTGTGACATTATGCCCTTAAGCCAAAATAACACTGAATGGAGTTCCTACCTCGCATTAACCTCCTGAATAAAGGTCTTCAGTTTCATAGATAGCTGTTGTCGTAGGCAAGTAATGTCAAAAAACGGTAGAAAAAAATTAGCATCCTTTGATAACAGTCCACCTGAGCATTATTATAGTTTTTACAGGCCTCTGTATTTAAAGGTAGGTAGTTACTGACATGTGTTATGAATTTGCATACTGTATTACTAAATGTATTTTTAGATTGCTTTTACTGTGGTTATTGTGCACTTATTTATGTCAATTGAGTACATATCAGGTTGTCATTAGGGAGCAAGGTCTTTTCTTGTTCTCTTTTTTAACTTTCTACTTAAAAAGTGTTCTGTTCTATATGGTGTCATTGTATTGTGTTACCAGGAAGCCATATAAAAAGATGCAGTTAGCTCTAGACAAGGAGCAAGCATGTCTAGAATTTTGCGTAGCTGGAACTAAATCCATAGTTAAGACCTTATATGAAAGCACCCTTTTTCCAAACTTCATCCTGTGGTGTGAAACAAATATGCCTATCTTAGTTGTAATGAGCTGCAGAAGGATACAGTTTCTCAGATAAATGAGACTTAGCCCAGTTCGGGCTGTGAAGATAAGAAACCTGGTCTGGAATGAATTGAAAAGTTAGTTACTGTATATGAAGCACTGCTGTGATGTGTTCTCATTGACCTACCCTATGTGAAATTCAAGTCCCTACATTCTGAATGTTTTGGAGTACTTGCTTCTAATCTTGGTCCATTGTCTGGCAAAGCAAACCCTAAACTTGGTGGAATCAGCCTTTGGGAAGCTATCTTGGGTATCCTTGGGTTACATAGCTAAATCATAGCTGCTCCTATGTTATTACTGTTCCTAGTTCCTAGTTGGGAGGAGTTGGCTGGAACACAAGGTGAAGGAGGTGGGATCTGGTCTCAGGTGATACTACAGGTTTTCAGACTTTTGGCAGCCTGAGGCAGTTACTCTTAAACTATGTTCTGTGGTCAACCCAACTCAATCCAATTCCACAATGGGGAGAGTGCAAAGCGCACATCTGTATCTCTGTTCCTATTGTCCCCACATGAACTTCAGTTTCCGCTAGGGAGCTGCAGAATCATAGAATCATCGAATCATAGAATTAGTGAGGTTGGAAGGGACCTTTAAGATCATCAAATCCAACCGTTAACCTACCCTGATAAAAACACCACCACTTCTAAACCATGTCCCTAAGCACCTCATCTACCCTTTTCTTAAACACCTCCAGGGATGGTGAATCCACCACCTCTCTTGGCAGCCTATTCCAATGTTTAATAACCATTTCAGTGAAAAAATGCTTCCTAATATCCAATCTAAACCTGCCCTGACATAACTTGAGCCCGTTTCCTCTTGTCCTATCACTTGTCACCAGGGAGAAGAGGTCAGCTCCCATCTCTCTAAAACCTCCTTTCAGGTAGTTGTAGAGGGTGATAAGGTCTCCCCTCAGCCTCCTCTTCTCCAGGCTAAACAACCCCAGCTCCCTCAGTCGTTCCTCATAAGGTTTGTCCTCCAGACCCTTCACCAGCTTTGTAGCCCTTCTCTGGACACGCTCCAACACCTCAATGTCCTTCTTGTAGTGAGGGGCCCAAAACTGAACACAGTACTCGAGGTGAGGCCTCACCAGTGCCGAGTACAGGGGGATGATTACTTCCCTAGTCTGGCTCACCACACTATTCCTGATACAGGCCAGGATGGTGTTGGCCTTCTTGGCTGCCTGGGCACACTGCTGGCTCATACTCAGCCGGCTGTCTGGCTTGAATGTCAAAGTACATTTGAATGTCCTTTTAGCTCTGGAATTGAAATTTGTAGTAGTCCACAGACATAAGCCTGAATCATTGAATCAGTTCAGTCACTAGGACTTCAATCACCGGGACTTCACCAAAGCAATCTAGATGTATATTTTTGCTGCTGAACTTGAAAACTGCATGCCACCTTTGTAATAAGAACCAGTTGCTTTTAGTGCCAAAGTGAGATTTCAGCTTTTTTCATTTTATCAAAGTATATTAGTTCCTGAACAGACAAATTATTTTTCATCTAGGTTCGTAGTTCATTGACTTACTGGCATATGAAGAGTGTGGTGTCTAGATTGCAGTAAGGACCTGAAAAACTTTTCAAAGACCTCATCAACCTATATAATTTCTTTATTTCATTTAAATAATTTTATATATATAGCAGAGAAAAAAAAAATCATATTCCAAAAAGGAATGCAACCTTCATTTTCAGTATTTTATGGGGACTATTTATAAGTTTAAATAACCATCAAACTGCCATTATGATCATAAGATTATTATCTGTCAGAAAAAGCATCTATATTAATACTAAATCCATGATCTTGATTAGCAGGCATCTAGGAAAATTTGAGACACGTTGATGTCAGTAGTTTGATCTGAAGCTTCTTCTTTTTATCCACTTTTCTCAACATAAAGATAAGATGGATGATAATTGTCAATTGTGATTGTGTTACTCAGTAATGATTTATTGAACAAGGTTAGACCTTGCCTTCAAAGAAAAGAAAAAATTTCTAGGAAAGGTATCATCCAGTAGAAGGGAATAACCTCTTGTGTTTTACCAATTGAGGAAATATTCTTTAAAGATGTGAAAACATCTGCCTTTTTATTATGAAATTTTAATTCTAGAGCTTTATGCAATTGCTTAGAAGTCTGTATTTTAAATATCTTGTGTAAATGATTATTTAATTGATTTGCAGGGGAGTTTGTTGTTTCCAGAATGCAACATTGTAAGTCTGGCAAATTTTACAGAGTGCAAGAATGAATTAAACTGCTAAAAAATTCTTTACTATATGATTTACATTCTGACCCCATAGTCAAAGGCAAAAGAATTATGCAAAGGTACTCTCAGTTTTATAGCTATGGCTCACGTACTACTGCCAAAAATAGTACTCAGTCTGTTTTTGAATACTTCTATCTTACATGCTGTAACTTAACGGGCACAAGCCTGTCAAGAAAAATGGCAGGTTCAGAGCTGAGCCTGGCATCATATGATAAGGCAATTTGTTACAATTGTTTTAAACTATCTAATTAGAGAATGAGGGATTTGAAGTCAAAATAGCTCAACTGGCAATGCATTGATGAAGAAATGGGCCACGATGATTTTGTGGGAGATCTTTTTGATGATTGTATCATCATAGGGTAGTACAGACAGTTGCCTGAGGCTAACCAAACTCAGAAGTCCAACAAACCCCAAAATGATGTTACTGGGATTTGTGACAGTGAGATCACACACACTATGTATCAATTTGGGGTGGAGGGAGTCTTGTAGTAATTGTATTGAATTATTTGTCACAAAAACGACCAGGCGGATAGAACACCTCTCCTATGAGGACAGGCTGAGAGAGTTGGGCTTGTTCAGCCTGGAGAAGAGAGGGCTCTGGGGACACCTTATTGCGGCCTTTCAGTACTTAAAGGGGGCCTACAGGAAAGATGGGGACAAACATTTTAGCAGGGCCTGTTGCGATAGGACAAGAGGTAATTGTTTTAAACTAAGAGACTGTAGATTTAGACTAGATATAAGGAAGACATTGTTTACAATGAGGGTGGTGAGGCACTAGCACAGGTTACCCAGAGAGGTGGTAGATGCCCCGTCCCTGTAAACGCTCAAGGTCAGGTTGGACAGGGCTCTGAGCAATGTGATCTTGTCGAAGACGTCCCTGCTCATTGCAGGGGGGTTGGACTAGATGACCTTTAAAGGTCCCTTCGAACCCAAAGTATTCTAGGATTCTATGATTCTATGATCCTTTGAAAGACAAGCTAATGAAGAATATAAGCATCAGTAGAGAAAGAACTGTGGTCTTGCCTTTAAAATTTAATCATTAAAATAATTAAAATTTAAGATATGTGAAAGAAATGCATCTTTGATAAAAAATGAATGTGTAATGTTAAAGAATTCCAAATGGATATGTACTTAAATTTGTGTTGCAAGACTCGTAGTGTATTGTCTGTTATTAGACTCATCAATGTAAGTTTAATAAAAAGGATTTTTGAGCAAACACACCGTTCATTAGCTCACCATTCAGTTGTACTGAATCTAAAAGTGGAAATTTGTAGCTAGGCAACAGCAGTGTTTTGTTGTGGTCAGTGTATGCCTAAGGTCACAGGTGATGACTTTTAGTTTGTCATATAGTCTGAAGGAGAAAAGATGTTCTGATTTTATACTAATCGATATTGCTAGTTTAAGATCTGGAATTTGTTGCACATAAACCCCAAATTTAGTGTACCTAGTAAAATAGAAGTTTTGAAATCCTCTTTATTGAGTTGGAAATATAGAAATATCTCCTATCATTCCCTGCCATTTCCTATAGTGGGTCAACAGTGGGTTTGACGTAGAACTAAATATCCCACCACACCACTTCACTTTTTCTACTGGAAAAGAGAGAAGCTGACTTGGAACCTGTTCTTAACTCCTACTCCAAAATGGAATCCTGCTAGCCTTCCAGTAAGAGTGCTATGTTTAAAAGACACGGATAGGAAGTATTTAGAGCGTTGGGAGTTGAAATACAAGCCTGCTCCAGCAGAATTGTCTCCCTGTTCTCAATGAAGGGAGAAGAGGTTTTGATAAATTGCAAGGTAGCCATTTTCTGCTCTTTCTATCCATTTTGAACATGAAATAAGAATGTGAGTGGTGATTGTTGTAGCTAGGAATAATAGGATTTTTAGGACCGTACTTCTTAAGAGGATGCCTGATTAAGTCATAGAAAGTAGTTCTACAGGTTATACCTTTTCCTGGAATGCAAATAAACCCGATAGGAATACAAGCGGTTATTTCAATTCAATAAATTGCTTATGCCAGTATATTTTATTTTGGTACAAAAAAATTCAACTGGTAGACATGAAGAAAAGAACACAATTCTACAGTTTTATTACTTGATGATCCTGTCTGCGTACTAAGGAAGGAGGGAAAAAAATCCAGTATATTCTGTTTATATTCATTCATGGAAAATAATGATCTATGTAGATGAATGATTTATCTGTCATATTTTCTAGCACTGCAATTCCAATGCTGGTAGTTAGATCATAACAAGTTTGTTAGTTGATACTTGTGTATGTGACATATGGAATGCAAAACTGTCTAGTCATCCACCACTATTCTGTGCTTCCACAGTCTTTAAGCATTTTCAGTCAGCCAAAATTTTCTATTATCAAAAATCAGTTAACTGCATGATTTACTCAGGTTGATTTCAGTAGCTTAAATTTCCCAGCAAAATGTGTCCCTAAGAGGAATGAATGGTTAAATTAGCTGAAATAGCACTTTTGAGAAACCGAACAGGTGTGATTTGAATACACATTTTACTTAGATGTTAATAACTGGGCAGACCCAGCTATTTTGTTAATAGAAATAATTATTTAAATCTTATTTATATGTATTTAATTTGCCTTTGGCTTTTAGCTAGAACATACCACCCCTCTTTGTTAAGCTATATTGCTTTTTTTTCAAGCGATGATGGTCAAAAGCTGTTATTACTGTTTGATCATGTCAGAGATTGAAGTAGTTGCAAACCATTTTGCATGTCAGGAAAGGAGAGAGAGCATCTGTCATTTGTCCCAGTGGCCAGTCTGGCACAAACCATGACATCAATGAGCACAGGGTTGTTCCAGTGCTGGTAAATGGGTCTTTTCAGTCTAGAAAAAAAGAAGACCGAGGGGGATTCTTATAAATACTTAAAGGGAGTGTGCCAGGTAGATGGGAACAATCTTTCTTCTGTGGTGCCCATTGATAGAACAAGAGGTAACAAGCACAAACTTGAACGTAGGAAGTTCCATCTAAACATGAGGAGGGACTTCTTCACTTTGAGGGTGGCAGAGCACTGGCACAGGCTGCCGAGAGAGGTTGTGGAGTCTCCCACTCTGGAGACATTCAAAACCCACCTGGATGCCGTCCTGTGCAAATTGCTGTAGGTGACCCTGCTCTGGCAGGGGCGTTGGACTAGATGATCTCCAGAGGTCCCTTCCAACCCCAACCATTCTGTGATTCTGTGTAAATAGGGTTTTGACAAGCACATCATTTTTCAGTAGGCAGTGGTATAGAGTAGTCAAATAAGAATTTGAAAGAGTTTGCCATTTTGGAGTCATAGAATCATAAAATTTTCTAGGTTGCAAGGCACCTTTAAGACCATCAGGTCCAACCATCAACCTAACACTGCCAAAACCACCACTAAACCATGTCCCTAAGCACTACGTCTATACATCTTTTAAATACCTCTAGGGATGGGGAATCCATCATTTCCCTGGGCAGCGTGTTCCAATGCTTAACAACCTTTTCTGTGAAGAACTTTTTCCTAATATCCAATCTAAACTTACCTTGGCATAACTTGAGGCCATTTCCTCTTGTGCTATTGCTTGTTACTTGGGAGAGGAGACCAACTCGCACCTCTCTACAACCTCCTGTTATGTAGTTGTAGAGAGCAATAAGGTCTCCCCTCAGCCACCTCTTCTCTAGGCTAAACAACCCCAACTCCCTCAGCCGCTCCTTATTAGACTTGTTCTCCAGACCCCTCACCACTTTGTTGCCCTTCTCTGGACATGCTCCAGCACGTCTATGTCTTTCTTGCCATGAGGGGCCAAAAACTGAACACAGTATTCAAAGTGTGAATTCAAGGCCTCACCAGTGCCGAGTACAGGAAGATGATCACTTCCCTAGTCCTGCTCACCACACTATTCCTGATACGGGCCAGGATGCCATTGGCCTTCTTGGCCACCTGAGCACACTGCTGGCTCATATTCAGCCAGCTGTCAACCAGCACCCCCAGGTCCTTTTCTGCCAGGCAGCTTTCCAGCCACTCTTCCCCAATCCTGTAGCACTGCATGGGGTTGTTGTGACCCAAGTGCAGGACCCAGCACTTGGCCTTGTTGAACCTCCTACCATTGGCTTCGGCCCATTGATCCAGCCTGTCCGGATCCCTCTGTACGAGGCTTCCTACCCTCAAGCAGGTTGACCCCCCCACCCAACTTGGTGTTGTCTGCAAACTTACTGAGGGCACACTCGATCCCCTCATCCAGATCATTGATAAAGATATTAAAAAGTACTGGCCCCAGTAGTGAACCCTGGGGAACACCACTTGTGACTGGCCACGAACTGGATTTAACTCCATTCAGCACCACTCTCTGGGCATGGCCATCCAGCCAGTTTTTTACCCAGTAAAGAGTACACTTATGCAAGTTTGGGGTTTGTACAGGAAGCTTGATATGATAGTAGTCTTCATATAGATAGTAGACAAAACAAAAAAAAAAAAGGGGGACAAAAAAGCAGAAGATATTGTAAAGAAAAAATCAATCATCCTTTCTTGCCTAAAATCATAAAAGAATCTACAAGTTAATGTCTCAGGACTGTTTGCCCAATAGGTACAAGTGACAGTTTTTTCAGGGGTCCTAATCTAATCTAGTTGCAAGTTAAGAACCCAGTTTTGTAAAAGGACCTGAATGAGCAGATTTTGCGTGTGTCAGAGTGTTTGTGAACAAAGATCTGCGCTGGTAGTCCCCTCTCTTAGAATTACAATGGTCATAAAAACATAAATATGTTCTTCTGCAGGCTGATGTAGGTTTTGATATGGGTATCAATGGAAACTCAAGTGGGCTGTTCATATAATATGACTTAGCAGATCAGATAGAAATGGATTCTGTTACTCTAGATCAGAAGATCGGCTAGAAGTCTTTTATTCTTTTTCCACTAGAAAATGAAAATTCCTACTGACTTCACCAAGAAAATAATGTAAATCTAGAGTCACTGTAAATATCCAAATTAATTCAAAATTCAAGTTTAACGAATAAGTAGTAAAAACTTTTTTATTGATAAGTATTTATCATTTAACATGGATTTTTTAACTTGATCTACAGTAAACTTCACATAGGTAAAGGAAATCATCTACAAAGTACTTAACAGAAGATCAGGACCATGATACCTGTTTCATGGTTTTGTCTACCTTCATTTTTTCAGAAAATCTTTTAGCTATGTAGAATAGGAAGACTGTATCTCCCCTCTCCAAAATCTATGCAGCCTCTTTATCTTCAGCAGAAACTTGGCTTTTAAGTAGTTAAATTTTCCCCCCGTTTCTTTAGTGTATTTGCACGTTGTGTTTATCTAGACCTAAATTTACTTTTTCCTACAAAGCTAGTTAAAAGCACAAAGAGTTCCCAAAATGAAGTGGAAGGGTTTTACTCTGTTGCAAAGATCACCATTTACAGTTACCATTATGCAGAAACATGTACTGATACTCAATTCCCTTCTTATCATTTCTAAGAGCTTTTCACACTTCAGTTTCCACAAATGCAATTGTTTTGGTGCAATAAGGTTTAGAAAACCACTGTTGCGTAGTGGTATTCTTCTGCACTGGACAAGACAAGATCTATTTTTTAAAAACATGCTGGATTACAAAACCTGTCATAAATAAGGGGAAATGTTATATTTTGCGTTTTTTAAGCCAATATTTAAAATTTTCAGGGATTCCTCAATTTAGCACAAATGCTCAACATATGTTTTAATGTTTATTAAGTTACATATTTCAAATGTAGTACTGATTTAGGCTGTAACCCTGTAATGAGATTTAGTCCAGTTGAATTATAAACTTGGAGAGTACCAACTGTCTTAGAAACCTACATTTACGTTATAAATTTACAACAGCAGAGCATGCAATTCTGCACACCAACAACCTGAATAACAAAAATTTTAGTGTTAATTTAGTTGATATGTGAAATCTAAATGTCACAGAATAGTTTAAGGTGACTAAAAACTTTGTCATTCAGCTTAGATGAATTTTAAGGGATTTATAAGTAGAAAATTAAATAGATGCAGAAAATTTGAAATTTAAAATTATTGTCCCTTCAAGAAGTATATTTTAGTGCAAAACTTGTAATTGCTTGCTATTTGTAATTAAAAAAAAAAAGAAAAGGTCGAATCAGAGTCAAATTTAATATATAAGTTTATTTTCTCTCGTGTCAAATGTAAAATTGAATGTAATGGTTTTTGATCTATAACATAACCCTTGGAGTGTACAGGATTAGTATATGCTCACAGGAAATCTGTAGGCTATCCCATACTTATTACTGTTCCTTAACAACTGAAATTTAATAAGTTGCATCTGTATGGAATGATAGCAAAATGGTTTTACCCTGAACTGGCAAATGATGTTGGGGGTTTGACATTTTGGATACTTTAAATCCAGTTAATGTTCTTTATATAATTTGTTTTCTATGTTTTATTTTTATATCTTGATGTTCCTTATATAGCACTCCTGAAAAGAGTTACATTTGCCACTTAAGCACAGCAATTACCTTCCCTTAGTGATTTAATCACATATGTGTTTTAATATCAGGCCACTGGGTCTGAATATTTTAATGTATTTAAAATCCATAAATGATTTAATCATGCAACAAATACTATCATTTGTATATCCATAAAATATGTGCATATATAGGCAGTGGGCTTTTGGGGACAATTAGATTTCAGAGCCCTCTACCTGTACAATATGTATGGTCACAGAAAGCTCCTCAGTTTTAACACTGAAAAACATTTAATGCTAATCTTTTAAATCCACAATTTCTTTTTTCTTTTTCTGGCTGCCAGAGTATATTTTCATGTCCTGTATTCAGACCTGTTTTCTCTAAAACCTCTTCTAGTCTAGGACTGCTTAAAGCTGTTGTAAAATAGCAAATGATACTGCTTACATCACCACAGCCATTCCTAAATGAAAATATGAACATTTTCCAATGCAAAATTACTACTATCTCTTGGCTGTTGAACTCAAACCAGTTTATTATATAATATATAAAAAAGTCTTAATTTTTTATAGCTGTATACCTGACATCTAGTGATTAGTTTTTTTTTATTACGATGTTGTTGCTTGGCTGTCATCACAGATAACTCTTACCTCTATTAATACAGTATTTTTTTCTTAGATACGTCTAAAATTCTGCATTAAAATTCTAGTGGGAGGAAAAGCAAAGGACTTTGGAAGCTTATTTGGTTTATTTTTAATGTATTTAAAAGGAGTATTTCAAATATAATGATGTGAGATAGAAAGATGTAACTTACTCCTTTGATGTAAGTACAGAAAATTCCAACTATCTATTGTATGATTCTTCTGTAATTATTCTTACTCTCAATTGATTTTATGCCCACAAATCTCTTGCAGATTGTCTAACCAGATTGGTGATCAAATTTAAAAGACCAGTACAATGTGTGTGCAGAGTGATGAGGATTTTTTTTTAACATCAATGATAGCACCACCACTATGCTACCTTTGTTCTCGATCAGTGATATAAAAATAGTAACTTGTTTTGAAAAAGGTATTTCTAAAGATTTATTGACCATAGAGTTTTCCATAATATTTTCTTTCATCTTGACTTTGGAGACTCCAGACTAAGATAATGCTGTCTTCCATAACAGCATGGAAAACACCTGGCAGATTATTTGTAATTCTAATCAGTTTTTAAACTATTGGCCTTCATTACACAGCCCACAGAGTGCTTGTGGCCCACAACATGTATAATTGTAACCCACCATAAATTAGTGGCGTGGCCTCTATAATTTAGTGTTGCAGAAGCTATTGTTTATCCAAAAGAACATTGTTCTTGTGAAAAGATGAGTTACTTCTAATATGTATACTAATTACTGAAAATTATTGTATGACAATTGGATGTCCTCAGCCAGTCATGACAAAGAAATACTGTCAAGTTGTCAGCTCGTAAACCTACTCCTTGGAGCTGAGGCACTGGCGATAAGTAAGCTTATGTTTTGAATAGAAGTTGAGTGTCTCTAAAGCTGTATTTTACTTTTCTGTTTCAGTTCCCTATTTTTATCTAGTGCATTGTGTATGAAAATAAGCATGGATAATAAGAACTTCAGCTAATTTAAAAATATTGGTGTAATTGTATTAACTATTTGAAGATAACACTTACTGTAATTTATTTCTCTTATAAGCACTATCAGTAAGAACTGAAAAGATTGTCAGCTGTCCCAAATGGCATATTTTCTTCAGTTTTAGAGATTTCTCAGGTTTCATGAATGTCCCTAGCAGCAGAAGTATTTTCAGCTGCGGTGGGGAAAATTATTAAATACTTCTGCTTTACATATGTATGCATGACCACTTTGAGCTATCACAGATGTGTCAAAGTACTTCAGAGTATAAATCTGATGTATTTTTTCATGATTGATGTCAGTCAGTTAGGGGTTTCTGTATTGAATGTCTTACATATTTGCATATGCAATTAAGACAAAATATTAATTTTAAACTGAAATGAAAGTAGTTCCAGTTTGCTGTACCAATTGGCTTTCAAGGTTTTACAGCAGAATGCAGATTTGGTTTACGGGTAGGTGCAACAGGCTGTTTTAAATGTTCTAGCTATTGATTGGAGAAAGGGATATCAAAGCTGCCCTTTTGACTTTAGCAAAGTTTGCCCAGAAGGCTTGGGAGACTTAAACTATCTGTTTAATTTTTGAAAGCCTTCATTTTGAAAGCAACTTCATTGCTCAGTTTTGAATTGTGGCATTTGTTTATTATAGTAATGCAGCGGTGGCCAACTTAAGAGAGGGAGTGAGTCAATTTGTAGGGAACGATACTGCGTTCGCAGCCTGTTATGTGCATAAGTATATAAAATCCAGAATGCTTGTTGTATCATTGTATGTTCACCAGCGGTCTCTGACTTTCAACATGAGGTCTCTGACTTTCGACCATCGTGAATGCATTTCTAGTGATAGGATAGGAGACCAACTGTGAGGCTACTGGGAAGTAAAGTAGCAGGGGGTAGGCTGTCAGATCACTTTTTTCATGTCACCTATGACCCTGCAGTTAAGGAGCATATGAAGCAAGTGTTAGGAAGGTGCCATGTTGCCAGAGCGGTGCTAAAACATCTTTGCAGTCAAGGAGGAGGATGTGACTCCCCAGGCTTAAAATCACAGACTTGTTCAGGTTTGAAAAGACCTTGGGAGATCTGTAGTCCAACCTCCTGCTCAAAACAGATCAACACTGAATTCAAATCAAATTGCTTCTTCCTGGTCCTTGTTTCTTTCAACATCTGTCAATTTGCAACTCTTAAAAAAAAAACAGCCTTCTGTTTTCCTATGCCACGGGGCAATGTGCATTGGGTACAACTAAATATAAAACCCCAAGGATGTTAACGGGATCAGTTAATTTCTGTTACTTATGCTGTCATATAGCTGGATTGATCTGGAGGTGCTGAAAACTTTACTTAATTTAAAGTAGCATAGATATTTCAAAGGCTGACTTGATCATTATATAGGCACTTGCGTATTATGCTGTGTATAACTCAAAATACATAAAATTAAAATAATGGGTTCCTGATTTCTCTTTTTGTTACATTATTTGTTTATTTTTTGTTATTGTTTGGCAAAGTTAAAGAATGTTACGAGTATGAGACCACACATGTTTTCACAATTTGTAAAAAAAATATTTCAGACTTTTAATAAATGCTGATGTTAACTTCCTGAGGTTTTGTTTGTCTTGTCCAGTATTTAAAATAATTAGTATTTTGGATTAGCTTTATAGACAACAGATATGTAAAGTAAGACAAACTTGGGAAAGCAAAATAAAATCACAAATGACATTTAGTGGGAAAACCATGAAAGGGAATTGTCTTTAATTAGTTCACAGTTGGAGATTTGTTCATACTGCTTATTTTAGTTAAGTCTTGCATTGGGGAGGAAAGAACTATTTAACTTTCAGCATCCTTGGAGAGGAGAGGGCCTTGAAATACTTACCGTATATCTCTCTCAGACATGCCTTCTGACATATCTGTTCATTTTTGCTGTAGTCACACTATACTAGCTATAAATACACAAGTTGTTATGTTTAATCTATAAAGGTTACCATTTGTGTTGAAATTCATTTTGATTATTCTCAAAATAGTGCTACAGGAGAGAACTTTAATGTCCATGTGTCCCTGCTGTTACACTGAGGAGCAAAGGTTTTATAGCCTTGTAACCTGTACTCCTGGCTTAGCAGTGGTTTGGAGTATTTGCTTCTAGCTCAGCACATTCTAAGATATTCGTCCTTAAAATCAGCTGTTAATGCAGCTATCAAATAAAATGTCTTTCAAATAAAATATCTCTGTATCTAAATAGGCAAAGTTACTTTGCTCCAAAACAGAGAGATTCTACTCTGGCTTGTATGAGATGAAGCCCCGAACGTCATCCAAAGTGCTGAACACTTGTTTCCTGGTAGCTGTCTTACCACGTCTATGCATTCAGCAGTGAGAAACCCAGAAGCCACAACCACCAGTTCTTTCTTCTCATAGGCGGAAAAGAGTTCTTATTGCTTTGTTTTCAGTCCACTCTTCAATGTACTTTTATATCGACGTGGTTTTTTCATCAGAAATTTTTCTTTTGCTCTGGTGGTAAACTTATGAGGTTGCACTAGGGCAGAATTAACTGAAAGCCGATTTACATGAGGTGACGTTCTGAAGAATAATGGAATTTGAAAAATAGCACATTATTAGTAAGCTTGCTTAGTCAATTAGGAACTGGTAAGTGTGGTATGCACTGTTGGGGTAAATATTTGTATGCCATAGTATCCAAGAGTTACTTACTCGCAGCAGTAAGTCTCTCTAGTTGTTCAGTTGTTTTTAAAATGTGGGTTTTAAATATTTCCATTAGATTGATTACTGTTATGAAGTTGAAAAACTTGTTCCATTTTCCCACTCCTGTTTGCTAAACTAAACCCTGACCACGTTTCAGAATGTGTTACTTCTCTGCTGAGAAAGAAATATTGTTTTGCTCAGTGTGCCTTCCTTAAAACTATCCAAGATGAACATGGGTTACCAAGATAGAAATCATTCTAATTCTGCTTCACTGGCAAATGTCCCTCAGTGATGGCTGGTATATTGAAAGACTGGAAATCTTGATTTTTAATCCTGACGTGATACTTAATGACATGGATTTTAAAGTTGCTTTAACTTTTTATCTCACTATCTTATCTGAGCCTTCCTCTCTTAATATTTTTTTTGAGATTTATTTTGAGATTTATTCTCTTTGAAACATAAACAAATTCAAAAAAAGATTGTATATTCAGAGAAGACCAGTGATGACCTTATGGATCCCAGAGGAGTAGGAAATATTTCTAGTAAAGGTAAACATTTAACTTGTACTTACAGTTCTAGATACGAAGCTCAAATTATCTTAACAAGAATTTTATTGGTCTGTAGCTTTCCCTTTGTTGTAACCAATTTTGATGCTATTTTTGATACAAATGAATGTGGAAACACAGTATACATATGAAGGCAAGGTTTAATACTAATATTCTATCTTGACAGCAGCGATAAAAACTGGGAGGCTATGCCTCATTGTTTAGTGACAAAATTAATGACTATTATTATCCATCTTTCTCTTCACCTTTCTTTGCATCTACATCTTGAGTACTGTGAACTAAAAATTAAACTCAAAAATTAGACATTACACAGAGGAATAAAAGAATACTTTCTAACAAGTTCTGGTTTGTAATTTTAACATATTAGACACTTAGTTTGAATTATTTTTTTAAATATCAAAAGGATACTTGAATGGGAGGACAAAACCAGAACCTGTAGCTCTCGTGATAGATGAGATTTCAACAACCTGAATTCCTGATACCACAAGTTTTGCAGGTAACCAGAAGTCTATAGTGTCAACATCCATAGGTATTAACCAGGGATGATAAATGCTTTCACTTTTAGTAACTTGAAAAAGCTTATATTGCTTTTCCTAATCTGTACACTGCTATAGAACAGATCCATTAAAGATTCTCCCTTTCAGCTTTACATGGCTAGATGAAGATGGCTACAGGTCTTGGTACCACTTCAGTTAAGAAAAATCAGTGTTTAATTAAGGGTCTTTTTGATTCTTTGACGTGTAAGAAGTCATGTTACTTTTGTTTAAGAATGCTATTATGTCTTCTGACTTGTACTAAATCCATCAACATAAAATATATTTAATTATCTGATGTCTGTTAGTCTATGGTGGCTTTGAACTTTGATATAATTTTAGCTAGAAATGTCGCATCTTACACCATCCTTTCACTGATTTGGTTTTGTCTTCCATTTTTTTTACTTATTAATGGTAAGAATTGGAGGCTCTGTGTTAAAATGATAAAGGTAGTGACAACTGAAGAATAAAACTCTTGTAAAAAAAATGTAGAAAACATAAGAAAATATATGTTCATTTTATGTTCTTACAATTAGATTGGAGCTATTTGATGGACTAGCACAGAGGGTAGAAAGTACCACATTTACAAATTGTGAGCAATAGGATGTGTAACCAAAATTAGGTGAGGGTTGGGCATGTGGGGGGATATTTTCAGTCCCTAGCATGGGTCAGAGAGAGTTAATCCATCATTTGTTTTATCAAGAGTCTCAAGAATGTTTCCAAGAAAATAATTATTCTGCTGTTCTTGGCTGTCTTTGGAAGGAATCTATTCTTTTCATGGATTATGGAAGCATTTTAAAGAGACTAAACTTCTGTGTTATATAGTTAACCATTATGAATGTTCTCACAAATGCTAAGTGCTCTTATGACCACTCTTTCAAAAGGCAATAAATCGTAGCTATGTCTGCAGGTGGGAAATTCCTAGAGAATCCCAAAACACAGGGCAGCCTTTTGTGGCAGCTACTTGAATAAATTGGATGAACAGATATTGCTTGTTCAAGTGCTCCAAGTAGCTTCTGTATCTGTACAGCTTCTGTATCTGTGCAGTCCATGACCACTATCTCAACTACCATGAAGGCTTTCCCCAGTTTTTCTCTTCATTTTCTCAGAATAGGTATGAACCCCCTCTTCCACAAGATTTAAGCAGCATAAAGAGGAGTATTTTGAATTAAAGCACAGAACCAAAAGTCAGGACAAATTTCCTCTTTCTCTAATACTGCTTTTCTTTGGCCTGTTGCACATAATTTGGATGTACATATTGTTGTTAAAATTACCAGGGTGTTAAGGAGGTGCCATATAAATTGAGCACTTCCAATACCATATCCATTATCTGTCATTTTAGGTGTCTTGATAGGGCGTAGTGAACTACTGGGGGCAGGACAATTACTTTTGTGTTAATAAGATATTTTTATACTAGTTGTTTCTCAAGCTATATGATTTTTGAAGTCTTGTAATAAAGTAAAGGAGGTTTTGATGTACAAAGAATGGATTAGGGAACATAATGAATATTGAAAGTCTGTTGAAAGACCCTTTCCTTATGCACTTGTATTAGATGCTAAATGTCAGTCAAAATTAGGCTGCCTAACTGAAAAAAAAAAGCCAAAACCTTTAAACATAATTTTGCATTTTTACTAGTGCAAAAGAACTATCTGTCCAGAAAAGAAGCAAGGGAAGGAAATAAAATTAAACCCATATACGATATTATCTCCAAATGTGCTAGAGTGAAGATGGAACATTGGGTACCCGATCTACCTTTCAGGGTTCATTTGTATTCACTGACTGCCTAATCAAAAAGAGGTGTAAATAAAGAACCCTAATCAAACAAATGTGTTGATTTGCTAGAATCTTACTTGGACAGGACAAGCGCTTGTTTGAGCTTATCCACAAGTCTCAAAAAAATGATTATGTTCTGGTCGAATGTCCTGAGGTGGAAGTTAAGAACAGAGTGAAAGTTTCAGATAGATACTGATAATGTGCATTTGTTATTTTCCCTTTTTGTAGCTTTCGTTCCAATTCTGTTACCAATTACTCTGCTCTGTGCTTTGCTGGGACAAGGTCATTTTATACTTTATTTTTGTCTAGTCACAATAGAGGTTATATAGTGGTATAACAAACCCCAAATACTTGATTTCTGCAAGGAACTTGAGCTATGTGCAGAGTTGATTAATGTACTCTTGTAGTCCTTACCATGCAACATGCATCGTGGAATTCTTGCAGATAGGTTGCGTGATTTTCAGGAGGAAAGCTCACTCCAGCATCACCACAGGCAGTAAGTACCAGATGCCAAGGTTGTGCAGAAGTCTTTGTTTGCAGATGAAAACAATGTTCCTTGGGCAAATAGCAGGCAGTGGAAACATAGCTTTTGTCTGTTTGAATAGGGCTATTCATACATTTTAAACTGTGATAGATGAAGAAATAAGATTAAAATGCACATGTCTGGGAATCTTAGCTAAAAAAGAGGATGAGAAAATTCTTCTGCTATATAGAAGATACTGTATAAATAATTTGGGGGATGTGTTAGAAAAAGTGGCTTGGTTCTAAGAAGTTATTGCATAACTTCTATTTGCTTAATTGTTACTAACTTATTTTGTTTGACAATTTGAGGAAAATGTAAGTTGCTTAAGTGGACAGATTATAAAGGACATTTTTATTTAGTTTTCTGAAAATAAGGAATATCTCTGATCTTGTCAGGCAAATTTCTTTCATTCCCTACTAAGAATCTGGTTCCCAGACAACTCACTGGTCTGTACCGAAGTAATGTGATTGTATGTATTTCTTTCTTGCTATTACATCCTCTACAGGAGATCATCAAAACACTTAGTAGGGCTTTGTTTGCTCCAAGTTGGTTTAATGATTTCGAGATTTTAGTCTTGCCATTTTTCCTACCAGCTGATCCTGAAGCTCCAGGTTAAAGGTTAACATCAAGCTCTCCATTCAAAGCCCAAACCTTCAACTTTAATGGAGCTGATTTATTGTATGTGGTTTAGCTGCAAAACATAGTGTTAGGAAGACATTCAGTACTTGTTTCTGGTCAGTCATAAGTCTTTCAAGAGAAAAACTTAGGCCCCGAAATGGAAGACGTTTTTCTTACGGATGTTGATTAAAGCCGTGGTTCAGTGATCCTTTAATCTTGGGCTGTTTGCTGTCACTTGAATTTCTGAAATCTGTTTTGTGAAAGTGCTGTAGGCAGCAATACTCACAGATGAGTTAATACTACAAAGATTTTTAGTATTTCTGCATACGAAAATACAAGATTTAAAACATGTTAGTGAGCTAATGCTATGGGACTGTCACCTTTAACTTGAATTCAGTGCTTACAAAATCTGTGAATATCACTTTTTTGAGTCATGGGGAAGTGTTTCTGCATTGTCTACTTAAGCATTTCCTTTTTTATATTTTTCCTTTTTTCCTTTTTGGCAGCTGTGACAACTGCAAAAATTATTATTAATATTATTAGTAAAATTCTTCCAGAAAGGATTCACATAATGATAGGCAGTTTTATTAAAATAGGTTCTTGAGATAGAATTCATATTCAGTGAGCAACATTGTCTACTAATGAATGAGGGAACCATTAACAGGCTCAAAGAAGCTCCTAAAAATTTCTCAGTATATAAATACAGTAAGAACACATCAATTTTCAGTAGAAACAATAAAATAATTATTGTTGATTAGATTCACTAGTTAGAATTCCATGAAGATTCACTTAGTTACTTCTGTAAAGATTCTGATCCACTGTAAATCCC
Organism: Vanellus vanellus; assembly: GCF_965231255.1. Taxonomy (NCBI): domain Eukaryota; kingdom Metazoa; phylum Chordata; class Aves; order Charadriiformes; family Charadriidae; genus Vanellus; species Vanellus vanellus. The sequence continues at coordinate 122,845,167 of NC_138906.1, read as the reverse complement.
TGTATCTGGCTAAATACATGTGTTCTTCATTAATTTATACATTTTTTTTAAATGGCATGTTGAGATAACCTGAGATTACTCTTGTTGTAATAAGTAAATGTTAAGGGAAATTAATAGAGTTGGGATATAAAGAAGGTTAATTTTCCCTCCCTTCTCCATTTTCCCTTTCAAATAAGAAATTGGAATGCTTTAAGATTTGAATGAATGATATTAGTAGTTACTTTTCAACAAAGTTTTCCTTCTTTATTATACTCTCAAATCCTTTATAAATTGTTCTTCTACCACAGCATTTCTCATTTCATCCCTCCAGAATTTCAAGAAGCTGATGTACAGTTTTATGTGCCGTGATTACTGCCATATTGCATTAAAGCTTTCCATCCCAAGTTACCTCTTGCAGGAGTTGTACATTCCCATGACATTTCACTTCCCTCTAGCCTAGTTGACTTATTTTTTTGAAATATAAGTACAAACACAAAGTCAGAACTGCTCCCTTTCAGTTTGACATCTGCATAACCGGCAATTGTTCCTTCTGCCCTGAAATTCTGCTCACCCATAGTTGTTTTCATTATTGTAACAGGAGACTGAATTTGCCACATCTTTGAGGTAGAACAGTCTACACCTTTTCCTTAAAGTGAGTAGACTTTCCAGAGTTTGAAATGTTGAGGTCCTGTCGTAGTGGTGTAGGGCTGAAGATCTGTCAGTAAACATTCATTCAGTAGTATCGTACTTAATATCGCAGTCTTTTCCCAGGAACTCGTGAAAGCAAGGATATGGGAAATGCATCTGGGAGAGAGACTTGGATTTCCAATAGTTAGCACAGGCTTTGATTCTACTGTGGACTTTCCATCCAACACATCAGAGGATTATCTGGGGCTCCGAGTCAATCCCGTTCCAGTTATTTCCAGGCCTTCTGGAATCTCAGCTGAAGGTCTTTCCTCAATTCCTTTGAACTTGCTAGGATACGTTGAACAGACTTCTGGGTCATAGTTTGACCTCAGTGAGAGAGATTGTTGTTTTTTGGGGTGGCAATTGGAAATCACTCATGATGTATATATCCACCACCTATTTCACCTCTTTAATAAAGGCAAAGATCCACTGCAATTTCCATAACTTCGAAAGTAGTCTTCCAAGGCACCCTGAACTCCATTAGGCAATCCTTATTTACTCTTTTTCTCTTGATGCAAGAACAAGATAATTCCTTTAGTAGAAAGCTTTATCATGCGTCTTGTAAACCCACACGGGCTGGTCCCGGTTAGATAATGCATAACATCTGATATGTTGTACTACTCTACATATAGCTGCCTGGGCCAACTTTAGTTGTTCTAACAAGCATCAGCTTTATCACTTGATTTCCATAGCATAAATGTGAGTTCTTAATCTGTCTTCATACAATACTTCTTGGGTTGTGTATTTTTCTTTGCTAGCCCCATTAATTCCACTGAATTCTCTTACAAGTTGAGCATGGCACTGGTTGTCTTCAGATGTCTCTTTCTTGTCTAGTCATTCCTTATCAGCTTAAATGGTTTTCAGCCTCTCATGCTAAGTTTGAATGAAGAAAAATGAAGAAAGACCTGTTCTTTTTCTACTTAGACCATTTTAAATGGACTACAGACTTGGATACTGGGAGTCCTATGTGGAATGAAATCTTTTGGTCCAGTAATCCAGGATGTACAAGCTTCAGTTCTGGGTAACTTTTTAATGTATTGATTCCCTCTCTGAATTTTTAAGAATAATTTGCCTCTCTTTCAGTCTGGTCTGTGTCTTTCCTTTCCTGAGTGCTCTTTCTGGTGAGCATGGTTTGTTAAATTCATGCCTACAAAATAGACCTAAGTTTTTCCCTCCATACTTTTCTGAAATTTAATACGGCTTTTTACTGTATGGCCTTGTGTCTTATTATTTCCATTACAGGTTTGGGTTTTTTTTTCATCAGATCACTTCCACATATTCCTGACAGGGAGAAAGTCTGCTGAATTTCAGACTAAATCATTTTTCCTGTTATAACAAATTTACCTAGAGGAAAAGAACTTTTCTTCTTTTCTTTCCCACACTTCTCTGCATCTCAGGTCTTCTCCAAAATAACTTCACAAATATGGCTTACTTACACTTAGCAGTCTTATCTATTTATCTACTGCTTCCCACCTATGATAGGTTGTTTGTCTTTTATGCTAAACTTTGAACTTTCAACAGTTAAAATACAACTGTTCTAGCCCCAGGAGATGCAAAACAATTCCACAGTTTAAACTTTTTTCTCCAGGATGATATTTTCCCCATATCCCCAAATCCCTCAGATGCCCAGGTAGCTAGTTCTCAAAACACCACCTTTCATTGATACAGGATCATCTCAAGTTTCTGCAGCAGGGCTTCTTTCAGAGTGATGCAAACCTCAGTGTCTTCTAAAGTCACATTTGAATAAGCCTCTGGGACCCTTTTTGGAAATAGCTGTGGTAAGCACCTTGTTGACAAATCCATAAAGATGAACAGGTGAATAAGGTGAACACAGAACTATTATTGACATATCTTGCAAAACTAGAGCGAGGTACCAGTTACCAAACTAGTATGAGATAGGTTTAAAATTAAGACTTATAAAAGTAATTTTTTTTTTTTTTTACACAGTCAGTAATACATTTCTCCATAAACAGGAGTTTGTGGAAACAGAGAGTATTAGCGGTTCCAAAAGGGATTAAGCAACTTTGTGAACAGTGGTTCCACAAACTGATGCTAAAGGGAATAGCAATGATGTACCGTACTTTCTCATGTCCCTAATCCAGTGACTGGGGATGCTGTGGCAGTGGGGGAATACTTCATATGTAGTGGTAAAGCTCATGTGCTCTCCCTAAATAACATCTCTTGCTGCCAAGAATACTAGGCTAGAGGAAAATCGTAGTATAACCTAGTAAGACATTTCTTGTCCTCTCTGCTGAGCAGTGAGCACTGTGAAGGCAGATGTGTCAGGTCATCTCTTTAGTAGCAGAACTTTCTCAACAGAGAATACTGTTGTGTGATTTTCATCCTGCTCTAGCCTGTACCCTAGCAGTTTCCTCTAGCTGAACACGTTCAGTGGTTTTCAGGAGAAGGGCGTATCCCCCAGTCTCTCATCAGTAGGCTCCAGCTGACCATGGAGAGGTCCAGTAAACTATAGTTAAAGAACAGTATCAGTCTTGACCTTGGATTTTCCTTTTAACGAGTTTAATTTGAGAATGAGAACAGTGATGAAGTACTTTCAAACTTATATAAGAAATTTACAACAACAACAACAACAAAGTATCACAGATATAAACTCCATTCTATAAGGATTGAACGACAGTAAGAAAAAATTGTTTTGACTTCTTTTTAGGGATTCTTGAATCTACCTGATTTTGAACTACTAGGTGACTTTCTCTCAGCTAACTTTGTGGTGGGCTCACCCCAGATGGTGGCTAAGTCCACACAGCCATACACTCAATTCCTGCACCCCGTATCCCCAGTGGGATGGGAAAGGAGAAAAGGAAGAGTGCAAACAAGAAAACTTGTGTATCAAGATAAAAGTAGTTTAATAAGCAAAGGAGAAGTGGAAGGGGAAAGGCAGGAAGGAAGGAAGGAAGGAAGGAAGGAAGGATAAAAAAAGTGATGCAAACGCAATCACTCATTACCTCCCATGGGCAGACCAATGCCCAGCCAGTTCCTGTGCAAAAGCTGACTACCTAGCAACCCTCCTTCCTCTCCATTTAATTGCTGAGCATGACATTATATAGCACGGAATATCGAGTCATCTGCATGGTTGTGTCCCCTCCCAACATCTTGGCCACCTCAAATCTATTTACTCGGGGGGCAGAGTGAGGAACAGAGAAGTCTTTGATGCTGTCGAAGCACTGTTCGGCAATCGCTAAAGCATTACTGTGTTATTAATACCATTTTTGTCACAAATCTAAAACACAGCACCATACGAGCTGCTGTGAAGAAACTTTAATCTATCCCAGCCAACCCAGTACAAAGTTGCTACTCAGTAATGAGCGCTGCAAAATATATACAGTGAAAACAATATATTTGAAAGTTTTCTGATATGAAATGTCTCTATTTAGATGAAAAAAACTACTAAATCACCTTCTCATTAAGAAGTAGGAAGTATTTGCAAACCTAAGTATTGTAGCAGAAAATTCTAAACAAGTGACACTGTAAAACAACAGTCACCTTCACTAGGAAGGGTGCCCAGTGTTTTCTAGTGGGTTCTACACAGTTACTGTGCATTTAGTACAAGCCTCTGTGTCTGCACTGCAGAACCTCAGAACATGTAGTAACACTTGGCAAATAATACCATGTGGTAACACTTGGCAAATGCTAACTTCTAAGTGATGACCACTGAATTGGAAGCAGCATCATAAGGAGCAGATTCACAAAATGCAGTCACACGAGCTTTATAGGAAAGCAAATTTTAAGGACTCGGTACATACAAGCCAGTTCAGACGGGAAAAAGATGGAGAAGCTGGCTTGCGAACGTGTTACGCAATGAGAAAGGTGGAACAGAAGTCAGGGGAGATCTTTTGAATGTTGTGTTTTAAATGGAAAAGAAAATCTATAGGGAAGAACACACATGTATCCAAGATAAAAAGTCAAGATGATTTTACCTGCCAGAAGGGGACAGGGAAATAGAGCCTTTTATTGCAAATGGAATCCAGTATAAACATTCAGGAACATTCTTTTGCCGTATAGGTTACCATATTAGAACAAGGTAACAAAAAAGAAAACCCAGCAGCCCATATCTGAAACTAACATCTCTGCTGGGGCAAACTGGATTTTCCAATATATTTTAACTTGCGTTTTTAAACATTTAAAGTTTTTCTAAATGTGGAAAACTATTTCTTAATTTGTTTCTTCATTCCTTCTCCCTCACTCTATAAATAATTGCTGTATTTTTATGGAAGAAGCTGATATGTGAAAAGCTAAATACAATCTTTAGTTGAAGACCACTACTTTGTACGAAGTCAATTGTTCTTATCCCCTGCATACGTGACTCGTTTTAAGCAATTTTTTGAGGTACTCAACACTGGAAATGTGTATTCTTTATGAACTTATGCAGAAGTTAGGAACATTCACAGCTTTCATTGCCTTTTTTGGTGGCTGTCATTCCTCACTTGTACTAAAAATGAGGGCTCTACTCTCTCTGGTCCTGTGATCTTTTAAAAGTCATGATCTGAGATATCCAGATTAAAATATCTACTGCTCAAGTACAATTGCAAATTATTATTCATATTTTAAAGAATCTTGAATACTGGAGTTAACCAAAGAATTTTAATTATACTGCTTAGAAGGTATCACTAGGGTTTTTTTCCAATTTAGAAGGACAGAAGTATGTATCATTTTATGATACATTTATACCCTGTAAAGCAATTAATAATATTTTGGAGGACAATAGGACCTGAAAGTGTAATGTTTAACTTTGCTTCCTTCAATCTTTAGAAAAAAGACCAAGTCCTTAGTTCATTTTTTTCCGCAATGTGATTTTTTATAAAAGGTTGTGCACTTGAAATAGATTTTATTTATATATTAAGTCTGTGTGAACCATTTTTAAAAAGAACATAATCTGCTACTACTGACAATTTTCAAATAACCTACACTTGTAAAGGTAGATTCAGCATACTTTCTGTTTTTTTCCTAGAAGAATATTCTTTCAAAAGAAAACCAGAAAAACTAAGTCAGCTTTGCAAATAATAAGCTTTTGTAATTTACACATGAACAAATATACTATCAAACCTGTCATTGCATTAGTAATGAAAAAAATATTGTATAGAAGTATTTGATATAACTAGAATTAAGAACATGTGACTGAGGTTATATAACTTAAACACTAGGAGTAGTTTTTTATTGCTTTTTTGAATAGACAATCCAAATCCTAATACATTTTTAATGTTCATCAAGCCAGTTAATTATGCTGTCAGATTTTTACAATATTATGTATCCCTATGAAAGAATTGATGAAACTGAAGAAAATAAAAATTTTCATTATTTTGTAGTGAATATGTTATTACATAGAAATTTTTGTAATGGGACCTTATCCAAATTGTAGTCTTAACAGATGGGATCTTGTTGGGGTTCCACATATTTAGTTATTTAGGACTTTAGTAAACAGTGATTTTATCCAGTCTGTGATTGGAACAGATGTGATCTTATCAGGGTTCCACTTTTTTTCAGGAGCATAAAATTGCCATGATTTGCTGTACAGTGCTATAGTTTACTTTTTGTGCTTTTAGAACCAGAGTCCTTTTTAGCCAGAATTTGCCCTTGGGTCCTAAAAACATCATAATAGGGAGTTAATGTTTTATTCTCTATTAATCCCATTAAATCCTTTTAATATTAGAGCATGTGTTGCTTTATAGCATTAACTAGTGTCTTGCACTCAACAGTATTTTCACAGTTTATGACACTGCTTAGGGCATTAACAAACAGCTGTTTGAATTAAATGAGCAGTTAAGGACCCTGTTCATTAACTCAAAAGTTTCATGTATTTTTAATTCCTTAAATCTAATGGTATTATCACCCTCCAAGAAATCTATCTTTGATTATAATTTGCTGTGACCAGTATCAGTTTGGGTGAGATGAGAGAGGTTATTTTTGACTATAAACGCTATCAGTGGTGAACATCTCCAGTGAATCTGAACTGTCTTCTAACAGTTTTAATCTTTTGGGATATAAAACTTTTAAAGTTGTTTACAGCAGTTGTGTTAAGATTTCTTCCAATTTTGTTTACTGATGACTTCATTTAGCTAATGTAAAGAGGCAGTTGGAACAGAATTATTTGCATTTGAAATGGTGCTATCAGAGGTTTCTGACTGACTCATTAAAAAAAAAAAAGAAAATTGTATTTGGACAGTGACAGAGTATCTAATGGAGTCCTATGAATCAAGTGTACATAGGAATTTCATACTTTATACCAGATTTAGATTTGTAAGTCTTTGTTCTACGTAAAGTATAAGTGGTTTAACTTTTCATTTTAACGTGGATTCCATGTGGTATTTATTATGAGACAACAAAGATATGTTTTGAACGGAGGCAAATATGTATAGTTTCAATCTGGAAAATAATCCCTTTTATTTTAAATGTCTGTGTTTGTGTATGCATGTGCACATACATATTAAAGATTAATATTGCTTTAGTACCTGCTTGTAGTGTATTTTAGAACTATGCACTTAAGCTCAAATTCTGCACATTCAATAGAATTACTCATATCCATTAATTTAAGCATGTGCCTAGATGTCTGTGGGAGTTGATGCGTTTTTGTCAACCTTTTTATACTTTTTAAAATTCTTTAAATTATTCCTGATTGTTTAGCTTCACCAAAAAAAAAAAAAAAGACATTCCTAAATAAGCCTTCACTGCAAAGAAAATAATTCAAACATGCAACACTTCGCACTTGGTCTTAATAATTTTTTATTATTTACTTATCCCTCAGCTCAGAGAGCGCCTTTAATACATGCTCAGTTTTAAGCATGGTAATGCTTTCTAACAGAGACTAGTAGTATTGTTTAGTTTAGTATTTATTTAGCTCCAAGGATATTTTAAAGGCTTTCTTTTGCACTGGGGCAAAAGATTGAGACACCAGTGAAACACTGGCACAGGTTGCCCAGAGAAGTTGTGGAGGCCTGATCCCTGGGATTGTTCAAGGCCGGGTTGGATGGAGCTTTGAGCAACCTGATCTAGTGAAAGATGTCCCTGCCCATAGCAGCAGGGTGGAACTAGGTGATCTTCAAAGGTCCCTTCCAACCCAAACTATTCTATGCTTCTATGATTGTCTATACTATCTGCAGTAGCTGAACTGTGACACTTCTTGAAAATACCAAAACAACCAGGAATGTGTACCTCTCAGTTATGACCCTTTCCTCTTATCAACTCCTCCAATTCCAGTATTTAAGTTTACTGCTTTCAGTCTGACTATTCACATTCATGTGAAGCTCTAAAAAAATCTTTTTACTTAGGGTAATGTTTCTGTAAATATCCTTGGGGTAACTATCCTTAATAATCACTATCCTTAGGGTACGTATACCTTAAACTCTACAGGTATTATCCTATCCTTACCATTATCCTTTCTGTGGCAAGTTCTTATTCAGTCCTTGGTAAGTGTACCACTCCCCAAGGGAATTCTCAAGACACTTGGGTGCAGATTCAAGGTGGTCTTTCTAATAGTTAAATCACTCAATGCAGCTATCATTGCAGATTTCAGCTAGGAAGGCCAGGATATTCACAGAGAGTGAAGGACTGTCCAAGGAATCTTGCCATAGCAAAGGGGATAAACAGGGAATAAACTGGCTATAACACAAAGCAGTCCATTTCATCTTAACTCTTGAACATTGTTTTTGGATTCTTCTTACGGTATAAATCATAACAGACCACACCATCCAATAAAAATAAGACTTGAAGTTCTTAAAAGGACTTCATATCCTGATGACTTTGGAATATGAAAATTTGCAATCAATAGCAAAAGCAATAGAAGAGCAGTGAGAGTATCTAGATTTGTTCCACCTTCAGTCTACTGGCCTCAAATAATAAATCTCTTCTCTGCCCACATGAGTTCGAAGGTTCTAGTATTGTTTTCTTTCAAAGCCAAGCTAATGGACGCATGTTGCCAGACACACCTGTGTATGGCTTTTCTCCCTTTCCTTTTCTCATGAAAATCAATACCACATGGAGAAGCACCGGTAATTCTAGTTACCTATTACTGTGAAGACTGCCATGCACTCAATTCAAATTATAGTTGTTGGAAAGACCAGCCATGAATACTTTCAGCTCGTCTAGCTCTTTAAAAAGTTTCTGAAGTCAAACAAATTATTTGGAATAAGAATTTCAACATGTTGTATTTCCAAAAAGAAATCTGCTGACCTAGTACATTAAAAGGCTTCATTGAGATTTACACATAAAGTGTACAATTTAACCCTTTCATCCACGTCAGTATGATGGATCCTTCAAATTAAAAAATGCTGAGTATTAAGTGATGACTATCTAAAAGATGTTTAAATTTTGAAGAGCGTACACAAAGGATGTGGGCTTGAATCCTTCAGTCAGTGTCACAATTATTGCGTTATATCTGAACTTTATGAGAAGGTGAGGTGAATGTTATAAATTGAATTTATTTATTATAAAATGAATGTTTCTTAGAAATATAGTTTATTGAGTTTCACCGTTTTCTCTTTAGATAGAATACGCAAAAGTCATGTAGACAAAATAAAAAAAATAGTGCTGAGACCTAGTAAACATATTCACTAAAAAACTTGAAGGAAGAAAGAAAAAAATTATCTCGTCACCAGCATCACTATGATATACTAGATCCAGTCACCATGAATAGAATGAGTGTTTTAAACTAGAAATAGGAAATTCACACGGAGGAAAAGATAAATCTTCCATGAAGTCCAGAAAGTTGATCATCTTAAACAACAGAACTGAGGCAAGTGCAGTTTTAAAAGTGCATTGATCATGGGAGAAGATGGAGAGACTAAATTGCTAGCATTCTGAAGTAGCTCAGATATCCACAGTCTTGATTGATATGTGTAATCTAGAATTGCTGGCAAGAGACAAGTTTCGGGTTTTGGTTGGTTTTTGTTGTTTTGATTTTTTTCCTTAAGAGCAGTGCTTTTCTCTACATTTAGAATTTTTCTGTAAAATTTTAACTTTCCAGTCAGTATCGCTATGGATCCTTCTTTAGACCCACTCATGAGTAGATCTACATTTTTTTTTCTGTTTACTAGTAGAGGTTTTTGAGATAATCATCACTTTTAGGTATAAGAATGATTGAATTGAAAATTATTTCCCTGAAATATTTATAATGAATGTTATGGAACATGAAATAAGGCAAAGAACTATATCGTTATACTGAAGATTAACTCCAGAAGCCAAAAAAAAAAAAATTATCAAAATTGTTCTGCCGCTCTGATTAGGTTTGTTGCAATGCAAGGAGGAATTTTGGCAGATTTTGGACTTCTGCTGAGTTCTAACAGTCCAGAAGAGATTTACTCACAATTTACATCTAGTACTGAAGGAAACAAAGACTCCATGTTTTTGGAATTATGTAATAAAAGCTTTGTTCTTTCAAAGTCTTATTATCCATCATATCAAAATCATAGAGGTATTGTATCTTTCATTTCAGTGAATCAGTAAAATAGCTATAGAGTCATCTACTCGACCAGTTTCCAAATTCTGTGAGCTGGACACTCAAATGTTTCTGACATACAGATGTTTGGTTCTATAGTATCCCAAAGACTGTGATGGAAGAGTAAACTACTAATAGCTATACATATCTTTATATGGATTTCCCCCTATCCCCTCTATCCCCCTATCTGGATATTGTTATAAAGATCTGAATATCAGGATTATTGAGAATAGAAAAATCTAACTATGATATCTCAAAAGATGTCCTTTCCTGGAATAGCAAGATCCTGGTTTAGTTGTTACCTGAGGAAAAAGATTGGATTACTAGGCGGTAGACTGAGCTTGGTATCATAAAAACACAGCTCTCTAAACAAATATGTCACTTCCCTAACAATAATTTGCTTGTATTTAAAAACTTACACTTTCAAAATAAATTAAAAAAAAAACGTACAACACTGTCTTCCCTGTCCATAAGGACATATTTCCTGTTCTCAGTCATATTGCTGAAAAAGGTTTAAACTTTTTGTATTTGGACAATACAAGTCTTCCAGCATCAACCTTGAGGCCAGGGTAGTTTCATACTGCAAGAGTAGTTATAACTGTCATTCATGCATAATCACTCTTTTTTCATCTTACCTGTGCACAGCACTAGTCTGGTGATCTGGCGTCTTGTGCTGATGCTTATCCTGGGACAGCAGTTCTGCACTGATTGTTTACTTTATCAGATCCCCTGGGGATTATACTGCATGCTATTCCCCTCAAAATGGGTACATGATGAGGAAAATAATGTCTGCTTACCAGTAATTATTAGGGTTGGCATATATTGGCTCTGCAGATCCACACATCCTATCCTCTTTTCCATCTCTTAAGAGGCCTCTAGATACTGCTGATTATTGGAAGGAAATAAGACTGTCCAGATGACTTGGCCCGCTTGTGTCTATGTGCTGTATTCACATAGTTGTAGGCAGTAAGGGGATACACGT
>NC_138906.1:122749074-122831574 GCF_965231255.1 Vanellus vanellus | reverse complement strand
ACCTACTCTTTATAAAGAGTTCCCTGGGATTGCTAATGACCAATTGGGGTAGGACCTTCCATTTATATCTCATCCAAAAGAAAACTCCTACAGGAATACAACGCCGCCAACACCTTTCTTGTACATAGCTATTGAACTGATATGAAGGAATGAACAAAGTTGGCATGTGATCATATGACAGTGTGACATGCTTGGGATTAGCAGTTGCAAAGCTCGGAAAAGATATTATTCAGTTAACATTTATATTTTTTCTTTTTTTTTTTTAAATTTGCCGCGTGAGTGAGGTTAGTTAAGTACTGTAGGTGAGGAGATGTACAATGCAAGAATGATGGAACATTTGCATATCTATAAGGCCTTCTGTGAGAAAGACGTGATATTTCTTACACTTTTGGCTGAGGGCTAGAAAAGATTAGGTTTACTTAATTGTCCTCATTGTATTTCTTTTTATTATCAGTGTAGAATGAGAAGCTTTATATTAAAGCTGTTGCGTATAGTGTGTTTCAATTTATATAATAGGCACCTATAGAGGCTAACTGATCTAATTTAGTAAGTGGCATAATTATGTGTGGCCAATTGTGATGAGGTATGAACTCAAAAAACGTGAAAGACAATATTCTGCTTCTGTTGAATTAGCTATTTCAGTTATCTGCACCATAAATATTTAGCTCCAAATCATGCAGAGCACAGATTCACAGGTCTCAGTTTACTAATATGTGAGACTTCTCTTAAGAGGAAGAAATGATGCAATGCAAAATACGTCATGTTGGACCTGCTCACAGGTGAGAGGAAATACCACATTCACTTGTGGCTCCTCTAAAAGTCAGTGTGGATTAAATGCTTGGATCTAGCTTCTTCACTGTGATCCATGTCAATACGTACCCTCTTTCAGTCTAGTTTTATTGTTAAGGCACTGGCTGGGCACTTAAGGTACGCAAGTTATCTTCTGAACTGTGCATAATGTGTTAAAATTAATTGGATCATGGTTTGATTCCTGTTTGAAAAATGGAAAAATAATACTTGTTGCAAAGAGAGCGCTTAACACCAAAATCTTCAGTTTATTGGTAATGCAGCAAAAATGTTGTGGTAAGAACTGGAAAAAACTGTAGATAAATCCACCTTTCCTCTGTCATTACACAGAAGTCCTCTACCATTCTACTCCTTTACAGTCTTTCACAAAGGTGAGAAAGTCTTATGATCTCATGAAATCTATGCTAAAATAAGAACTGAACTTCATCTTCACAGTTTTATTTTTCTTTGCATCTCATCATATACCAAGAGCAGTTGTAGGTTTTAAAAGGGTTATAAAGTCATGCTGGAACTGATCAGAATTATTTGCATATCTCTTTGAATGATTTGTTGCTAATGAGAGGACAGTTAAACATTATGCAAACAGATCAGGAATGGTGGCAGGTTTCCTGAAATCTTGCAGATATGCTGGTATTAGAAAACTTTGCGACACCTTCTCTAAATTCAGAAGCTCAATACGCTGCGTTCTTGGTACATTCTACACCTGACAGTAGAGTTGTATGACTTGTGCAAAAGCTGTAACATGTGTGTATTGTTCAAGAAAGTGCTATGCTACTATCCTGCAGAGGATTTTTGATACTAGTTGATCTTTCAAAAGCAGAAGGAGTTTTGGGAGGCAAGGATGTTATTTGCCTGCAGTAGCGTTTATAAGTGTATGGCTTTTCGACTTTCCTACTCCCTTCCCTCAAAGGTAGCTGTTTTCTTCAAGTGTTACTGGAAGAGAACTGGGGACTAGAGGCATATGGGGATTTTTATGAGATACCATGCTAAATAATGCTGTGTATTAAGTGTTCCTTGTAAGCTCCAGACATGTAATGTTCCCCTGAGTGTATAGATTTTCAAAGACAATATACTCTGTGAATTACAAATAATTGCTGTCCTTTCTCTGAAGTACACGTAAAATGAACTGAAATGATCCCACTGAATTGCAGAGCAAAACCAATGGGTGTACTTTCAATGGTTAAATTAAAAGACGAGATAACAGCGAGAAAGGGTTTGAAAATAGAAAAGCTGAGTATGTTGTCTTCATTAGGTAGTATAGAAAGCACTAGGATAAATTAATGAACTTTGAATGGCATGTGAGGAATAAGCCATTAGAAAACTCTTTAGCTGTATGGAAAACCATGAACAAATAGGTTATAATTTTGTGATTAAATTTTTGCCATGTCATTGTTTTGATATGATATGAATATAAAACATGACACATTTTTCTTATACATTTGCACAGTAATAGCGTATCGTAGAAATTATGTTGTCTAAGACAAGCACATGGTAACCTTGGTACAGCTTGGCACAACCAAGTATTGTCTGCAGACAACAGTCATAAAAAATTTAGTTTATCCCTTAGATCTTTTAGCACTTTTCTTTTACTGTTTGTACAGTCTTTACTGTGTCATCATGTAAAGTATGTCACCAAATACATCGTATTTCCAATATTAGTGTTAAAGATTGTAACAGTTGTTCTGAATATGAAAAAATACAGTGATCTGTCATAACAGAAGCCAAAGTTGTAATTTCATGCCCAAGCATTCCTTTAATTTCATGCCGAAGATTCATTTTTTCTCATTTTATCTTGCCTGACCTTCTCACCTGTCATGGCTACCAAATATTGCCTCCTTAGTGGTACATTATATGAAGTATATCATGTCCCGTTTCAACTCTGGTAATTATTATCATTCCATGAACATCAGAGATGTTCAATGCCTGTATGCTCTGGCATCAGTTCTTAGGTGGTCAAATATCAGAAATCTATTACCCTTCAGTTATTTCAGATAATGTACTGTTCTAAGACCTCCTCTCTTACTTGTGGGAAGGAGGCACATGAAATTTTGACCATTCACCATTAAAAACAGACTTTGAAAGAACTGCACTGTAGTACTGAGCAATCTAATATTTTGATGATCAGCCTTTTGTCCAGAGAGAAGAACAGGAGTACCTGATGTCCAAGAGGAGCAACCAGGTGCGTCAGCATCTTGGTGAAGGTTATTTGATTTGTTAAGAGGCCAAAGAAGCAGATCTTGCTCTGGACCGCTGTGAAACTGGGATTGTTTCAACTATCCTGATTGAGGGACAAAGGAAAAGCTTTCTGTTTTGGTAGGTGGAAGAACTGAGACTAATATGACTATCTGGATGAGGGGATCGAATGCACTTAGTGTCATTGTAGATGAAACTAAGCTAGATGGGCGTGTTGATCTGCTTGAGAGTAGGTTGGCTCTGCAGAGGGGTCTGGACGGACTGGACCTATGGGCTGAGGCCAATAGTATGAGGTTCAACAAGGCCAAGTGCCGCGTCCTGCACTTGGGTCACAACAACCCCATGCAGCGCTACAGGATTGGGGTGGAGTGGCTCAAAAGCTGCCTGGCAGAAAAGGACATAGGGGTGTTGGTGGACGGCTGGCTGAGTATGAGCCACCAGTGTGCCCAGGTGTCCATGAAGGCCAATGGCATCCTAGCCTGTATCAGGAATAGTGTGGTGAGCAGGACTAGGGAAGTGATCATGCCCCTGTACTCGGCACTGGTGAGGCTCCACCTTGAGTACTGCGTTCAGTTTTGGACCCCTGACTATAAGAAGGACATTGAGGTATTGGAGTGTGTCCAGAGAATGGCTACAAAGCTGGTGAAGGGTCTGGAGGACAAATCTTATGAGGAACAACTGAGGGAGCTGTTTAGCCTGGAGAAGAAGAGGCTGAGGGGAGACCTTATCACCCTCTACAACTACCTGAAAGGAGGTTGTAGAGAGGTGGGGGCTGACCTCCCTGGTGACAAGTGATAGGATGAGAGGAAATGGGTTCAAGTTATGTCAGACGAGGTTTAGATTGGATATTAGGAAATAGTTTTTCACTGAAATGGTTATTAAAAATTGGAATAGGCTGCCCAGGGAGGTGGTGGTTTCGCCATCCTTGGAGGTGTTTCAAAAAAGGGTAGGTGTGGTACTTGGGAATGGTTTAGAAGTGGTTTTGTCAGGGTAGGTTAATGGTTGGACTTGATGATCTTAAAGGTCCCTTCCAACCTCAGCAATTCTGTGATTCTGTGATTCTATGATCTTGAGCTTGAACCCACAGATGAAAGCATTCATACTTAGGTACAGTATGAATGGCTGTCCTCATTTTTACTATAGTACTATAGAACATGACAGTAAAATCTTTTCTCCCTGGCACGTAGAAGAACCAGTTCTTCCAAAGTCAGCAAAGTCTAGCTCCTGCTGAAGTAGTCATGTGTGACAGTTCCCTGATAAGGAGCGAGGGGATAAACACTTCAGGCCTTTATGACTCATCTACCACAGATAAAGTTCTCTCCAGATAGGAAGTAGCTGTCCTACACTTTTTCTTGGTTCCTAACTTTCACTTTAGTCACAGAGTCAGTATTTCTCTTTTCTTTTCCATACATCATACTTGTAAACTGAGAGTGTTTTCCACTTTGACATCTGGGAAATTCTTTGCTTTTGTACTAGGAAAACTAAATTCTTAAGATCGTGGCAAAATGGTTCATATTAGTTGCTGATGTGGACGTAGCCTTCTGTGCATGAATACAGAAACTGAATATGAAACATGTCAAGGCGTCTTGTGAAACCACCCAAATACAGCTTTTTGCTGTCACTAGAATGTGCCCATCAGCGCTGAAGCTGTACCAGTGGCTTTCCTAAAAAATGCCTCCATTCTTAATGTCTCCTGAAGCTTTATCTATATTCTTATCAACCACTGCAGTAATACTGAAGAAGACTCAAAGCTAATGCAGCATGTGATAGAGTGATTCTGTTTGCTTCAAGAACTCAGCAACTGCTCCTGTGATGATTGTGGATATGGGAACTTACTGCTTGGAGCATTCACATTATGAATACGTACATCACTCAGAGATAGAAAAAGGTACCACTTTCTGATCACTGAAGTTCTTCAGGTTTTGTAATCCACATATAAATTATTCTCGTCCATATATCCCTTCATTCCTATCCTTGAACAATCTCCTCTTTTTTTTTTTTTTTTTTTTTGGGGGGGGTGTTCTATAGTAGAGGTGGAAATGACATTGTGTGTATCTCCCTTTGCTTTTCCCATTTATGTGCTAAACATGTTCTTGTGATATTAAGGGAGAAATCTTCTTAAGTCATTAGTGATAACACATCCATACACAGACAAGGGTCAAAGTACTTTTAGAAGGTATTTCTCAAAAACCATTAATTGCTGATGGTTGCCTTTTTTTTATCCTCCTTTTGGTTCTGAGATTATTTATAGAATATGCTGGTTTGTGCTTTTAGGTTGACATTCATAAAAATCTATTTTGGCTTATCCAAACCACAAGAATATAGCTTCTTTCTCAGTGATCATGCCTGTGACTTCAGTTGTGTTAACTACATTTGAATCTACAAGAATGAGCAAGTTAGACTGGGTTACCATTGTTATGTAGAACAAGTACAACTGCTGTACCATTACTATAGAAAATGACAGTTCTGAAATAAATGATCGGTGCTAAAACCAAAAACAACTGCAGAAAAGCAGGGACTTTGGTATCAGAAAAAACAGCTTTCTGTATAATTACTATTATATCATTATTACATCTAAATATATCCTGAAGTCCAATGACACTTAGTTTAAATAGGCTATTTATTATAGGAATGCTTTCTATAATATATTATAAATATATTTTAAATTATAATATACATTATCTATAGAAACAATAATAAAATATATCTCATTATTTAAATACTTTCTGAACTGGTGTTTGGTGATATAAGTATATGGATAAAAATGTAGAAAGACTGTATGTCTGTATGCATGTTATACTTGCTTACAAGGTGTATTACATACCCATGTTTCCTGTTCTATGCAGAAAATGTCAGATTTCACACATCTATTGAGCTTGTGAGATTCTGTGAAATTCTAATGAGAAAAAATAGCTACACTCAGTTTAAAATATTTGCCATAGTTGTCCTTGTTTGTTTATAAGAGTTACTGTAAAATGCTATTCTGATTTGAAAAGTTCCAGTGAATATACTTTTATCATTATGTGGGAAAGTATTTCTTTTCTGAGCATTACCATTTTTTTTAAAATGAGTGTTTAATAAAGAAGCCTCACTATTAATTCTTTAACAATCCCATGTAAATAGTTTGAATAAAAAGTTGCAATTTACATAAACTATTATTATATTTTCATTTTACTCAGTTAGTGCACTAGATTTTATGAGACCATTTACAATTTGAAGTTTGGCTTCTCTGAGGCTTCATTTAAATGGTGACATATGCTATACAGTGTACATCCAGCAGAAGTTGTTATAATCTTCTGCGTCCTAGTGTTTGTTCTCTGATGCTGCCATTCCTTGGCTCTTTTTTCTCCAGTAAATGTTGTCTTTACATGCAGTGCCCAATGACAAATGTTCTGGAAGATTTCTTCCCATGAAGCTTGACCACATTCTACCTTAGGTTTGATGTTACCTAGTAGGGAAATCCTGGATACCTTTTGTTTAGCGTTGCACTGCACTGTGGGCAATATGCATGTGCAGATACTTTTAAGGACGTTGGTCCCCTTTTTATTATCTTCAGTTTGTTTCCAGAAGTTAACCCCTCCACGCTAGTCTCAGAATTCTTACACTGAAGGCAGGCAGAGTCTCCAGCGTATGGGGGCTCAACTCAAAACATGTTGGATTCTTCTTTTTTTGATTCCCAGCCATCTCATGTTTAGTTTCGTGGCAGTCTGCACGTCTTGCTGTCTTTATGCTATTGATCGGATTTGTGTGTACTGCATCTTTACTGCTGTTTATATGTTGGGGACATCATAACATTTATGTTGTAGGTTTTAGACAGTGAAGGTTTGCGTAAAATGACAGATCTTAGATTTCACCCTAAAGAGGACAACTGAAAGGAAAACTCCTAATCTCTCTGTTTCATAAACAAGGAATTTCTGCCAAGGACTCTCTGTAGGGTAGAGAAATGAGAATAAGGTAACCTCTCAGGTTTCCAGTTAGCGAGAGCCTGAGGTGCAAACATAATTGCACAGACAACAATATTGCATTGACAGAGAGGTGAACTATGCTCTTACTGATCTATTTTACCTAGAATGCAGACCTGTTCTAGCTGAATAACTGAAGTTCTGGTATTCTATTCTATTATAGTCATAACATACTAGAGATGACCAGGTTCATGATGACCTGAGTAACCTGAACATAGCTAAGTCTATGGGATCTGATGAGATGCATCCCAGAACCCTGAGGGAATTGGCTGATGTAGTTGCCAAGCCACTTTCCATGATATTCAAAAAGTCATGGCAGCCCGGTGAAGTCCCCGGAGACTGGAAAAAGGGAAACATTGCACCCATTTTTAAAAAGGGTAGAAAGGAAGACCCTGGGAACTACCGACCTGTCAGACTCACCTCTGTGCCTGGGAAGGTCATGGAATAGATTCTCCTAGAAGCTATGCTAAGGCACATGGAAGACAGAAGTGTGATTCAAGACAGCCAACCTGGCTTCATCAAGGGCAAGTCCTGCCTGACCAACCTAGTGGCCTTCTATGATGGAGTGACTACATCGGTGGACAAGGGAAGAGCTATGGATGTCATCTATCTGGACTTCTGTAAAGTCTTTGACACTTCCCCCACAACATCCTTCTCTCTAAATTGGAGAGATATGGATTTGATGGGTGAACTGTTTGGTGAATGAGGAATTGGTTGGATGGTTGCATCCAGAGGATACTGGTCAACGGCTCAATGTCCAGATGGAGATCATAAGAAGTGGTGTCCCTCAAGGGTCCGTACTGGGACCAGTACTGTTCAACACCTTCAACAATGACATAGACAATGGGATTGAGTGTTCCCTCAGCAAGTTTGAGGACAACACCAAGTTGAATGGTGCAGTTGACACGCCTGAGGGATGGGATGCCATCCAGAGGGACCTAGACAAGCTTAAGAGGTGTGCCCATGTGAACCTCATGAGGTTCAACAAGGCCAAGTGCAAGGTCCTGCACCTGGGCCGGGGCAACCCCCTGGCTGGGGGATGAAGGGATTGAGAGTGGCCCTGATGAGAAGGACATGGGGGTATTGCTGGATGAAAAGGTGGACATGAACCAACAATGTGAGCTCGCAGACCAGAAAGCCAACTGTATCCTGGGCTGCATCAAAACAAGCGTGGCCAGCAGGTCGAGGAATGTGATTCTACCCCTCTACTCCGCTCCCCTGGGGTACTGCATCCAGCTCTGGAGCCCTCAACAGAGGAAAGACATGGACCTGTTGGAACAGGTCCAGAGGAGGGCCACAAAAATGATCAGAGGGCTGGAGCCCCTCTCCTATGAGGACAGGCTGAGAGAGTTGAGGTTGTTCAGCCTGCAGAAGAGAAGGCTCTGGGGAAAGCTTGTTGAGGATTTTCAGTACTTAAAGGGGACTTAAAAGCAGATGGGGACAAACTTTTTAGCAGGGCCTGTTGCAATAAGACAAGAGGTAATTGTTTTAAACTAAGAGTGTAGATTTAGACTAGATATAAGGAAGACATTTTTTACAATGAGGGTGGTGAAACACTGGCACAGGTTGCCGGACAAGTGGCAGGTGCCCCATCCCTGGAAACATTCAAGGCCAGGTTGGACAGGGCTCTGAGCAGTCTGGTCTAGTTGAAGATGTCCCTGCTCATTGCAAGGGAGTTGGACTAGATGAGCTTTAAAGGTCCCTTCTAACCCAAACTATTCTAGGATTCGATGTTTAAAATTTAACTGCCTTAATATTTAAGGGTACAGGATACTTCTGAGATTTTTATTGAGAAAGGTGGTAGAGTTAACACAAAAAGTAATTACTTTTAAAACTGTCCATTAAAAAAAGAAAAGTTTTCTTCAATTTTTCATTATATGTTTAGTTTTGTTTGGGGAAGGTTTTCTAAACTGCCTTTTTCAAAATTTTGAAACAATTTATTCCAGTTAGAAAATAGAGGAGTGGAGATGCATTCTCTGTTATTTAAAAACTCTTAAAAAAATAAGGGAAGGAGAACAGATTTTTTTCTGCTCCCTCTTGAAATGAAAGTGAGGTTTTCTTCATTGGAAAAGATAAAAAAATCTTTTAAGGACATTTATTCATTATAAATATTTCAGTAAGTGCTTTAAAAGGCAAAATTAAGTCTTGTCTTCTTAATTATCTCAGTATTGCCTACTGAAATAAAGTAAATAGGACAACAGTTCTCCAACACCAGTCACTGAATTTCAGAATTCCACCAGAAGCAATTATTAGGATCAAACTATATACCCGTAAAGGAGATCCTAGGGGAATTTTATACACAAAAATCTAGAAACTGACTTTTACTATAGATGTTTGAATGGACATGACTACAAAAAATGCAGTAGTCAAAAAAAATTTCAGCCAAGAAGACCACTGGCTGTCACTCATATATTATCACTATGGCAAAGTTCATGGAAGCCAAATGGCTTGTCAGTGGACCAAAGTACACAACTGAGATTAGCCAAAATATGTTTCTACAAAATTTCGTTTAGAACATTACTTTAGAACAAAATATCAATGTTGATTGCCATCAGGGTATTAGTTAACAGTATTAATTTTTCAAAGAATTATAAAAAACTTCTGGGTGTAAAGTCTGAAAGCTGATCCCTCTAACTGTGTGGAAATTAAAATGGCTGAATTTGCAAAGCTAGAATTGAACACTAACATTTTTATGGCTGGCTACAGTGTTTGTCAAAATAAAATATATTGTTGTGTAAAAATCAGTATATTTTCTGCGTATCATTTGAAGCAACAAAATTTTTTAAATGTCCAATGAATTAATGAAAAATGGGCACAATTTTCCCATGAATCTCTTTATTTGCACCTTTCTGTCACTTCAGAGGCACTGTAGTTGTATGGGTGGTATGTGTAGGTAATAGATATTGTGTTGAATATTACTGTTTACTTTTCTTGATACCTTTCTCACTTTAATTTTTACAGCTGTACAATTGAAAGAACATTTGGTTTTGCATTAGTATCTGAATAAGGAGGTTTATTATTTATTTGCTTCATCTACTCTGCATAGTGCCATTAATGCAAAAATATTAGTCTTTGTAATGACAAAAAGAAAGTGTGTATCTAATGACCTTACTGTTAGTAATTAGCCTTTTCCCCTAGTGATGCAGAATTGTCCATCCCTAAATATATAAGAAAATGGAGAGCCTCTATAAATCTTTAACCGGTCATAATGAAATAAATAAATGGACATTCCCATGAAGTTTCATCTTTTCCAGAACAGCATTGCAAGGGAAGTTTTCTGTCCTAATATGCTCTAAAAATATTGACAGGTATATATAATCAAACTGTGATGATATAGAAGAAAAATTAATGATGCAATAATAGGCAAATAAGTTTGTGTTTAACAGTCTAAAACTATGTTATTCAGAAACCAATAATGAAATCATAAACTCTTTTTCTTTTTTTTCTTTTCAGACAAAGTATATAAACTTAAGGTACAGAGGAGGATGTAGGATTGGAGTAGTTCTTAATTCTATGTAATTTTAAAATCTTTTTTGTACTTATATCAACTTTAACCTCAGTTTTGATACTAAATTACATGCCATTATATTTATAGATTGACTTATTCCAAACAAGTAGCTTTTACTTTTCCTGAAATAAAAACTTTCTGTATGGAAAAGTCTGCAACAATGAACCTAAATTCGGTGTTAAAATTGTAGAGTATATAACACACTTTGAAGGAACATTTTTATATTTTTGTTTCCACAGTATTATCAATAAACACAAATGTTGGTTTTAAAGCAAATGTATTTTTTAAAAAAATGTCAGCATCTGTAGTGATATAGAGGCATGTTGCTACCAACTGCATAGCTGTAAAGAATTTGCTTTTTATCTTTTCTGGTCTTTGAATGATTGATGTTTTCTTCCGTTAGCATTCAGAACCAATGGATCTGATGAGCTCCTCTTCAATCAATCCTTGATTTACTGGCACTGTATATCATAATAATTGTTTCCAATTAACATGTGATAAAATGTCTTAAAGTTACAGTATTCCAGATTTAGCATCAAATTCAAGATGTGTTTGCTCTTCCTTTTTGTTTTATAATCTGTTGTCATTCATGTTTTATGTGACAGCAGTGTTATTTATTCAATTCCTTTTTGTCTTTGAACTTTTACTTGTGTTCTACTTGCTTTAATACTTTTTTTATTTTTTACTTTTGGAGTCACAGCTTTGCTGTTTTGCCTTCTGAAGCTGTATTCCTGACACCACTGGTGGAGTCAGTGACCCCTACTACCTGAAGGCGTCATGCTTTTACTTCCAGTTCAGTGCTTTGATACCAATCTGTTTCCATGGTATCAAGAAAGAAAAGGACTGTGGCTTACTTAAGTGACATATCCAAGTTGCTGCCAGCAAACCAGTACTGAGTTCTAACACAATTGTGGCACCCGATGGCTTGAAGATCTGTCTTCATCAGCTCATTTTCCTCAGCTTCTTACATGCTGCCAATTATTCAGTGTGCTTCCCAGCACAATTTTACGTTTTTTTTTTCAGGAGCTATTGAAGAGAATTACCAAGACCTTGAGATTGATCTCATATTGGTTCAAGACTTAGGAACTTTCCAGTCTCCTGCATGCCCCTTGAATTTGCCTGTAAATAAGGTACACATGCTTAACATGTATAAGCAGTGCCAGATTCTGGGTTTGCAACATGAAAACAGAAAATATGTGTTTGCTTTCTAAAGATCTTGAATATCGCTTTTTTCCTTTTGAACATTTATGATCATGACTGATCACAAAATTGAGGTAGAGGCAAAATTTTAGCTCTGGACAAAGCTCTCCCCCCTTTTTTCTTCCAATAAGCAAAATGCCGTTGTCTCTTATCCACAACAAATATAGTTCGTTGTCAAGCAGCACTGTTAAGGCACATTTCTATTCAGCAGGGCAGGGACAAACATTTCAATCTTTGATAGACATGAAAGAGATACTTAAGTCTTTATGTTCTGAAACACAACTAGTTCCTTTAGTTCAAAACTTCTTTAAATGTAGCTATTGACAGACCTGATACTGGAGCATATGCAAAAAATCTCTGGAGTTTCATTGAAACCATTAGAAAAAGAATTCCAGAATAGCCACTTCTTGACTTTCAGAGAGGTTGGACTACACAAAGCGAAAGTTTCCTCCCTGTAATCAGGGTTTCTGGACTGCAGATAAAGATAGCACTAAAAATGCTTAATCAGTTGCTTTACCAGTTTAGGCCTTTAAACTGGTGAATCCTTTGATTTCTCAAATCAAAGATTTGCCTTTACTTCATTTCTGGGGCTCTGAAGAAGGTTGAAGTGGGATAAACTTAAATATTTGTCGTACTTCAATTTTTTGCATCCTTGTATTTTTTTCAGATCTTCTGCACAAGTATAATCGTGGGTACATCAACATAAAATAATCCTAGAGCATTCAGATCCTATTCTACAACCACGATCTCTTTTTCGTGTCAGGACAATTTAGTTGATGTGCCAAAAATAACTTTGGGGAGGTCAATAATATTCCATACATAGAAAAGATTGTATATGAAAAAACAAAAATGCTTTTCAGCTGTGGCTGACATGAAGAATTGCGACCCAAAAAGTATTATATGCTACTTATTTTTGAATACTTGTAATGTTAAAGCAGACAGGTCTGTGCTTATATTTTCTGACATTATTTTAGTAACTTTATTATTTTAGTAGCATTTTTTCAGTGTTACATTAGCAGCATTTGTTATTTGCATAACTTGCCATCCATAGACATTTTCTCCCAAACATTTAATGCATATGTGGTTTTATTCCCCATATTAATTCTCCACTTGAGCCCTTATAAGAATTAAACTTGGGGTTTTTTTCAAAACTGTTGGAACTGCCTTTTGGAGTGCTGTATTATCAGTGAAAGGCTACTTGTAGTTATTGTTACTTTAGTTTGCAGATAGGAAAAACACAGTCTGTCAGAAAACATCTCCTACTGAAAGAGTAATTAATTTGTTCCAAATGGTCTCTAGCAAATTATTAAAAAATATGATCTCTCATTTCCCTCTGTCAGTCTGTGCATATACATTCTAAAATTCCTCCCAAACATAATAAAGCAAAAATGCATGCCACGGATGTAGAAAGATACTGTCTGTCAGATGAAGCATTATTTTCAGGAACTCTGGGCTATGTAGGGTTTTTTTCTTTAGCTGAGGATACAGGGGAAGACCTGTTTCAGCTCAGAGACCGTCAAAATCTTTATTAGATCAGTATATAACATCAACAACGTAAATCCCCTGACTTACATTGGAGCTTGTTCAAGCAGGGCTCAGCTCTTTCCACTGTGTACCTTAAAAGGGTTGCCATTCTAGAGATTTACTGAGTAGCTGTGTGATCCTTGGTGCATAAATTACCAACCATCAAATGCTGGTGGCAGCATCAACAGAAGATCCCAAGTAAGGAGAGGGAATCAGTGACTATGTCAGCTCAAATTATGTTGCAGGTTCTGTGACTTGTAGAGCCCAACCTATTTGCTAATAAGCATTAGTTGCATCAATCAGTCCTCAGACAGGGGGAAAAAAATCCAACACCTCGTTCTTGCTTTACACTAACTTTCATTTCCATTGCAATGGGACTTGTCAACTGTATTGCAATGACTTTGTGGCACTTGGTATCACCATGCTCTTTAAGCACTGGGAAGGGACACATATGATGTGTAAAGGACACTACTGGAAAAACATTGCTAAACTCCTCTGGGGAAGGTCTATGGAGTGGGAGAGGAAGATGCACATGAACACAGTAATTTTAAGGTAAGTTATTTCTTATTTTTCTGTTCATATTATGAACAGGATACTTTATGCGTACAAAAGAAACAGTCGTTCCTGCCTGGGGAAGCCAATTTCATTCCTCACAACATCAAGTTTAAGTAGTATGACCAATTAATATGGATCCTTTAAAAATTAGTTTATTGTGCTGATACACCTGATTGTCAAAATCAATTGTTCTTATCTTCTGAATAAAACACTGCTGTCAGAGTGACCATTTGAAATGATGATTTACCCTGTAAACCACAGGAATTTAGATCATGTTTATAGGTATATCATTATGTGGAGAAAATCATTGATCCTAAGATTTGTCTCTACAGTTCTTTACAAACTTCTGTCACACAAACGTGGAACCATAAAATAATTCTTGGATTGCTTGCAACACAAAGTGCTTGGCATTAGTGTACAGAAAATGATGGAAGAACAGCATGTTTTCTCTGTTCTGCAGACAGTCACGGCTAGGTTAGTGGTGATCTCTGTTTGCAGCCTAAAAGAACTGAAGTTTAGTTATTACAAGAAATTCTGTATGGCCTGAGGTACTGGACTGGTAATTCATCATTGTGGTGCGTGGCATTGCATCTGCTTTCCTATTGCCTAGTTCAGCAGCCATTGTGCTAACGATTTGTTGATAGTTTTGAGGTGGGCTTTTGGTGTTCTTATTTTTTTTCTTGCTTCCACATATTTTATTATCTCAGTATGACTTTGTATGATAGCAGACGGGAACTGCACTTCAAATGTGTTCAGCAAACACACAAAATAGTGTTCTAGCTTCCTGCTGTTCCAGGAAAGCAGAGACACTTCCTAGGCTGCTGTGCTGAATGAGAGAACATAAAGAGGAAAAAGTGTATGTGCTGATCCAGGTAGAAGATTCCTCTAGCCCAGTATTCCACCTCTGATACCAGACGTCCAGGCACAGTGTAACAACAGGGCAAGCATGTTGTAATACTTCCCCAGAATAATCACCCGACTTTCTGTTCTCTTGAGCCCCAATTTTTTTATTATTATTATTAAATAAACCTCAGTGGATATTTCCTCCTAGAAATTCTAGTCCCTTTTAAATCTCTGCAAGTTGTTGATATTCATTAGAATATACACACCTTAACTACACATAGTGCAAAGAAATAGCTTCTTTCGTTTGTTTTGTAATATGGCCTTTGCTAGTTTCACTTGATTTCTCTTTGCTGTGACTCGTTTCATTTCATGTAAGAGCTTTCAAGAAATGCCCGATTCATACCTTTTCTGAAGAGAGTAACATCATTTGAATGTAGAAATGTAGAAAATTTCTTCCCATATTTCAGACATCAGAAGAAGTCGTCAAACATACCTGTAGACAAAGACTGATGTGCCAGAAGTCTTTGATTTCAAGTTTTCTGAAGAGCAAAAGAACATGCACATGAATTGTGGTGCTTTTTACCAGTCTACAAATTCAGACGTTTGAGTGCCAGAGATAAAACAAATGTCAGGTTTACCTACTTAAATACCTTACAATCAGCTTTGGGATTCATATCCCTGTTATCCTGGAACAGGAGAAAGAGGTGTAGTGTATATTCTAGTGTATTTTCTGGCATGCCGAGCTAGGTCACACTTTGACCATTCCTCTCTTTCATAAGGATAAAATGCTCTTAAAGACTCCTTTTTTTCTTGCCTACGTTCTGGGAAATCATCTATAGAAATGTCTGCGAGTGACGGTCGGGTATTTAAAGGATATATGCTCTTTGCTTTCTGAACCTCAGCTCATTTTTCAGAGGAGTGAATTAGAGAAAAAGAACCATTTCACTTTGTCTGTCTCAGCTGACCTAAGTGTAGGGTGAAGCAATTTTGGGGACTGGGCAACTAGTATAACTAACTGGATATATAGACATAGCCACTGAGTCTTATAAAATCTGGAGAAAGCTATTTACTTTGTTATTCTTTGTCAAAATGTCTGAACCATTTTAAATTATGCAAAATAGTAGGACTTCACTCACTTTGTACTCAGGTGTCCATATTGGTGGAAATTACCGTATTGACGTTCATATTCTACAAGCAAACTTTTCTGTCATTTTCCTATATTGCTTACATATGTGAAAGTACTGCAACGCTGCAAATATTACTTTGTTTGCAGGTATTGAAAGCTAACATATTAGCATGAAGCATTGTATGTTCATTAAGGAAGGTATCAGCCTGAAAAACAGGTTTTACCTCTACCCAAAGATAAATAAAGGAGATGATCACATCTTCTTCACTAAATTCTGCATCTTTCTTTTTATTACTTTGAGATTTCATAGGATTTTAATATTGTAATGATGTAGAGAGCGACAGTTCTGTGCAGGAAGAATTTTTTTTATCTAGTTGCACAACCACAGCAAGTTTCTAGCCAAAGTTTTCAGAAACTACATATAAATACAGATACAAAAGTGGAAATATCTTGATTAAGACATCACATAGAAAAAGGAGTAAAATCATTATTAATATGCTAACTGTCTTGGGAACTCCCAAAATTCAAGTAGCTCCATGGGATGGCTAGAAACCTGTTCAGGCATGCTGCTATTTCCCTTGGATAGTTTTGTCTTTGAAAGGTGAGAATCTAAATTACCCACTTGGGAACAGATTCAGAAAACATATGGATTTTTCAACATTATCACTGTGACCCCAGAAGAACGTAGACTTTATTAGTCCACTAATTCACAGGATTTTTTTTAGAGACACAGGCGATACTAAAGCAAGATTTGAATTTTACCGAAGTTCCGTAGCCCTCCTGAGTTCTGGGCAAACTTGTAGCTATAATATATGGGTAAAACATTTGCTGTTTCAGAAACGTTCCCCACATGTGTTTCTGTTGCCCTTCCAAACAGAGCTTGAACTTGGCAGCAACAGGGTCTGGTTCTTTTAGGATTCACACATAATTGTTGGCTTGAACCTTCAACCAGTGACCTGGGAAAATTAATCGAAATTCCTTTATGCTCAAAATATATTTTTCCTACCATGGACATGCATCTTTTGACTTAAAAAGTAGTCTGTTGAAGGGGAGAAGAGGAGCCGGGAGGTAAACAGAATAACATGTAATATTCCTCTCAAAAATAAACCCAAAACTATTTATGGTTCCTTTCTTTGGATTTTGATGAGGCAACTACTAGGACAGGTGGTTACTCCCCACCTCCTGTGGTAATATCTCACTTACAGTTTGGGACTCATCCAGGGAGCAGCCGATAGCGATGTTTCCTCCAACTGCCCTAGCTGTTCTGCTCGTTCTGCTTTTCTGCGAGGGTACCCACAGCACATGGGATTATAGATAGTACACCCTCTTGTGTAAACTAGACTCTTAAGCAGACTCTTCTACCTTTAAAAGCTCTTAGACTATAACTTTTGCATTAGAAGACTTTAAAATATTGCCTTAGATTAAGACAGCCACTCATCACATGGACATTTGGGCTTAGTTAGTTGGCCCAGACGTCTACATACTATCATAATTGTAAACTGTGCTCCACTCCACTTTATAATGTGCATGCATTTTTAATAGAAATACGTCCCAAATACAACAGGCATCAACATATGCAAATGTAATGTTTCAGGCTTGCTCATTGGGGTTTTTTTTTGGGCATCTCTCCTCTCTACTGAGTAGCACTGTCATTACTAGCCATGAAGTTTTAAAAATGTATTTTAAAGATGTACATTTAAAATGTATTTTAAGGAATATTTTGAAATGTGGAAATCAGCCATCCTGTTTTATAGTTATGAAATAAAAAGAAATTCTGAATGTCAGAAGCCTCTGAAATTTCAATATTCAACTAACTCTATGGGTATAAGTCTACCTGGCCTCCCCTTCCCCCAAGTGCTTTTTAATGGAAAAGTAATGAAAATAAAAATATAATTCCTTGTCAAAAATAAATTTAAAAATAAATTAAATCAGATTGTATCTTTGTAACCAACATAAAATACCTTAGAAAATTATATGCCTGTTGCAAGATTATGCATTATAATCAAAGGAAGTTCAGTCAAAATCAGATTTAAAGGAATGGAAATTTTTCTTATTACAGAAGCATACATTCCAAACAACTTCAACTTCACATGATAGCCAACTATGAGAGTCAAAAATTGTATTAGTCTTTGAAATCAACTTAATCAAATTGGAAACATTAAAGTTATTAAGAAGTTACATGAGCATTGCATTGTGTCAGTTTTACAAATAAGTTGGAAAATGGGAGTTTTGAAAAGCAAAATGTGGGTGAAAAATTTAAGACAAGATAATTTCTGTGCAGAAAGGTCTTGTATAGTAAGGCAGAGGATGTATTCTTTTTACTAGTTTCTACTGTAACTATTTACAACATCATTTTCTGTACAAATCATTTATTAATAACATTTACTTTAGTATAAATATATTCAGCAAAATCCTAACCACTTGAAATTCATTTGCGGTTTTTCCATTTGTTTCAATGAGACCATAATCTTGTCATCTATATTTTGCAGATAAGTGAATGAGTCAGGGAAATTGTGGAAGTGACCTATAATTTTATTTTTTTAGAAAGGTACTTTGCAGTAAGTGTAATCAATTACTTTTCTCTTTAGGCTGCTCTGGAGCAAATCATTAAAGAAAATCTGTGGTTAGCTCAAGAATATAAAATCTTTCAGAACAACTACTTAAACAGTAAAGAAGACCTCACAGAACTCTACGACAATAGAATCAGGGTGGAAGCTGCCATCAGAGATCACCTGCAGGTAAAGTGCTAATGTCACTCATTCAAATTCATTTATTTCATCTCCAAAATTAATTTGATTAATGCAGCTACTTAATAACAATAGAATACTTGTTAGTAATACCTTGTCACCTGAATTCTTTTTTTTCTTCCACTTTTGCACCTGAAATGTGTTATTTTTTCATATGAATATATTATGCAGTAATTAAAATGTACCTTATCATTCTCCATAAAAAACTTTTTCTGAAAATTGTGAGTTTTACAACAGCTGCAGTAAGAATCTGTAAGCCTTTAATTCGGAAAACAGTCAAATGAAAATGAAAAAAGGTAAATTCTAGTTTGAAGAACTTCCATGATGGAGGTATAGTGGCCAGGTGTAATGTTTTATTGACTGATTAGTTACATTTAAAAAGATAGATTTTTATTTTTTTTTTTAAATATAATAGTGAAACCTGTGTCAAGTGATGTAAAACTTTGTTGTGGAAGTGCAATGCTAATTCACAGAAAAAGACTTTTCTGTGTCTTTCCTTTGTATTTATAGATAGCTCTCAACATACAAGCCTATCTGTACCAAATATAATCAATTAGAAAAATATTGTTCAGATATTTTGGTCAGGTTATTGCTTGCTTGCCTTTCATGTCTATGTTTCTGAAAATTAATATGCGTTTAAGTTGTCATGCCCACAGACCTTAAGTTCACATCAACAATTTCAGGAAAGAATCTTCATTAACTCGGATCATTTATGCAGGAATCAGGTTCTGATATATTGATATTTTAGTATGTTCTCTAAAAGTACAGTGTAGAAGTCTTCAAATAAATAAATTAGATGTGAAATTCAGATTGTTTGCTAATACTTTACTCTTATCCGTCCATTTTATGTCTTATATGCATATCTTCATCCGTTGCTCATTTCCTCATATACTCCCTCAGTTAATCTTTAATTTTAAAATTCAGTGTATTCAGTTTGTTCCTGACAAATATAAATAAAAAAATCCCTTCCAAAATATTCTTGTTAACTACATAGCCCTTCTATATTTCAAGAACAAAACTTTTTAAGTCGTATATTCTTAGAGATAACTATATTTGGAGAACAAATGGGAGATTTAAAACATAAAAAGTAGAAGAAATTATCGCCTATCTTTCTTCACCAAGTGTCAATTATGTTCTGTTGATACAAAAGCAGAGGCAATGCTATGAGTGTTGAAATGTTTTCTTAAAAGACTGGATTCCTGAAGGAATTCAAAGTATCTTTTTCTGAATGCAAAATTAGGGCATAATCTCTTCAAGCCTTTCTACAGAAAAATATATCTATGTTACTTTATCATCTGAACCTTTTATTTCTTTGGATGTAAGAATATCTGTCTTCCACCTTCTCAGAATTTAATAGTTCTTGCTAATATTTGTGAAGCAGATTTCCCACTCAAACTCTTCTGGACATAGTATGGATGATATTATCATGCATCTCAATGATGTAGTCTGGAAGCAAAGAAAATTGCAAATGAGTTGGCATATGTTATTGCTTTTTTCCTTCTCAATTTGAATACAATAAAATAAACATAGTATAGTATAGCAAAACAGCAATGCAATACCAACAGGATCCAGTTTCATCAGCAGTGCAATATAATCATTTGTTTGGCTTTTAAAAATCTTGTTTATGAAGAAAATGGTTATGAGTATGTTGCTATTCTATAGGAGCTTATAATCAGCATTACAATACATATACCTAGCTTGTGTTAGAAATTAATGATGGCATTGTTTAGAATTTCTGACAGTTGTCTGTGCCTTTCAGCAGCGGTGTGTGTATGAAGAAGAGAGATTCTATTCACAATATTAATTTGAAGATTACCAAGACAACTAATTTAATTTGCTTTCTGATAACTCTTCACTGTGTTAAACGAATAACTAGTTCAACTATTAAAACAAAATATTTCTACCATTATAATGTAAAGAAAGTATTTAGAAATTATAACAAAAGGAAAAAGTGTGTTGATCACATACAGTTCCTGTAAAAAGCAGCTTTATTTTCTTCTTAGGTTTTTGCTAATAAGCGAATTACAACTGCAACAGAAAATCAATTCTGGAGGAGTGTCAAAGTAATGATTTTTCTAGGTGCTGTGCTATATATATGCATTACAGTGGCATGAACATTGAAGAAGAAGAAAGTGTGTTCTTCCCTAAATCCTGAGAACTTTCTGCCCTATATATGCAACTACTCAAAATTAGAAGCGAATTTTTACAAATACCAATGCAAAAGGCAAATTGCCTTTTTTCCCCATGATTTTTACTGGATATAGTAACTGCTCTAATTAATGAAGTAAGTTTACCTTGGCCGCCTAAGTAGCTGCTTTGTTCAGTCCCAGAAAAGGCTCCGTCTCAAGGATGGATGAAATAACGCTTTGGTAAGATGAAGTGTTTTGTCATGACTTTGTAAGCTGCTTTGCACTGAGGAAGATGCCCTTATGGAGTGGAAGGGATATACGTTGCCGAATAGAGGGTCTATGCCCAGAAAAAGCGTAATACCTTCTTCTGCATAGGGAATGCAAAAGCATGCTCTTGGGGGGAGATGGGTGTGTTCTTCCTATTGCTGTACATATGAGACGGATGAGAAGAGGATTTCCTCTCCCACTGACATTTTCTGGATGTTGGTAACTTCCTCTGGATATTTACAGAGAGTCTTCTGTGGAGAAGAGTGAGAATTATCCTGAACAACAGAGGAAAAAGGGGGTGGTGGGGATAAGGACAAGAGGAAGAAGCTTCATAGAAGAAAGGAGGGAAATCTGCATAAGTAAGAGTGAATGCCAAAGGAAGTATCAGAGAATATACAGGGAAGGCAAAAACTCTATAAATAGAAAAATGACAGAAGTGGATAGTCAGAAGAGAGAAACATTCTCGACTGTTGGTAGTGTCCTACTGAAGGGAGGAACTTAATCTAAGTTACATGCATTCTCTAAATAGAGAATAAACTTTCTGTGAAGTAGGAAGGAATACATAACATGACAAATGTAAGGGGTGGTGATTCATTGTTTTCATCAACATTTTTTAAAAAAGGAAAGCTACAGGGATTTTTTATTAATTTTATAGTGTGTAGATTCCATTAAAAGTCTATTTGTCAAATTGTAACCTGAGATATTTTCCTTGCTTCTGGTGTAAACCAGAAGACCTTGGTTCTTAAAGACAAGCATTTCAGAGATGTTTTGTGGCATGTATAAGCACAACATCATGCGTGTGAGAAGCCTTTTCTGGCTTCATTTATATTTGCCGTGCTGATGTTCAGTTTTTCAATATTACTTCTCTCTGCAAGAGTGTTTGGAGCCATCATTTTTTGTGTTATGAAAAACAAGCAAGTTAAGCTTAAAGGAGGATATTCACTCTAGTGTGTCTGAAAATTAAACTCCTAAAAGCAGATATTTAAAAAAATCTGAGCTGCTATTATGGCCCTTTGACTTAGTCTATTTTTTTAAATCACATTCAAGCATTTGAAGGTTTTTAAACCATACTCTCATTGTGTGCAGGATGTTAGAATCTGCTAAAGTTCATTCAGTACTATCTCTGGACAGTATTTTGTAGAGATTTCAGATGACTGTAGAGATGTAACTGCTATATGACTTCGAGATGATGTTTTGCTTACCTAATTAATTTTATATTTTTTAAAAGTATCGTATTTTTTGGTTGGTCAGACCATAAATACGTAATATTTAGTGTCATTAACAAAAAATAAAATAATTTTTCTCTCTACAAAGATACTTTATTACATACATAATCACTACCACAAAGCATTTATATTTATCCTAATGTTTAATTTGATCAAATATCAGTGAAGTGTGATTGTCTGTTAGTTTACTGTCTTTGAGAAAGACACTTTGCTCCACAAAGACATTCTTTACTTTGGTTTCCCTCATAGATATCTTCCATTGACCAATGGCATATCTGTCGTGTTGGATGTGCTAGCTTCATTATAGCATGCATCACAAATTTCCTTCTTTTCTAGATTACATTGGAACAAAGTCTGGTGGATCTTGGCATTATCTTTAAATACATTCTATTTAGTACCTAATATTTTCCCTAAACATTTGATTTTGAGGGCTGTTAAACTTCTTTTCTTTTAATAACCCTGGTAGATTTTATGATAGTTTTTACATGCATATTTCGATGTGGCAAAGTCTTGTATGTAAAAAATTTGTAGGTTTGTCTTTATGCGGTAGACTTTCAGTAACAAAATCTTGCCTAATACAGCTTCTGCCCTTCAAATACGTAACAGGAGTTTCTTCTGGAAATCTCAATGGGCTAGCATAATACTGCAAGGAATATGATGATGCATGAAAACCAAATCTAATTATTTACCATATCTTTCTTTTTGTACTGAGCAATCTTAGAATATCTGTTCCATGAATAAAATTTGATACTTCCAATGTTTTGTGCTAACATGTCAATGATTGTACTGTAGACATCGGCATTTGTTCTCATAATGAAATCGGAGTTGATTCCTGAATGTAGAGCTATGAGATGTCATTGTATGTTAAGAACTTATTTAATAGAATCTGTCATTAACACTGCAAGTGTCACAGTCTCACAAAACTTTGGTAATTGTTTCTGTTCACATAAGTTTTATTTAAAACTAGCGTCTGTGCGAATTATAATTGCTTTGAAATGTAAGTAAAATATTCATTCTCATATTCATGATCTGTTATCTTCAGGTGGCTACATTATAGAAAGAGCTTGGAGGGAGGAGGCCTATTGATTTCTGTTTCTTTTTTTTACTTTCTGGATAACTGACATATTATTGCAGTAAAACATATGTAGGGTCAATTCATGCTGAATAGTTATTAGAAACCATGATAACAAAAGTCATTACACTGCAGTTCAGTTTTGACAGTAAAATTTCTGCAACATTATCACAAATCCTCATGCATTAGTGCAATGATCCTTAGTATAGTTTCATATTAGAATCAAAAGACTGCTGTAGCATGCTTGATACAAAAAGGCATGCAAGTCAAGTGAAGTTCTTTTATGCTTTTATAGAGAACATATTTTCATGTCTTTCTCATGCGTGTGTCTGACTCTGAGCCCTCTTGGATATTTCTGCCTTTACTATATTGCTCATCTGGGATTTAAATGTTTTAAAAATAATGTCTCTGTTGTTCGAAAAGACCAAATAGAATATAAAGTAAATCTGACAATGGACACGTGTCGATTTAGCCAATTAATTCCTTCTGATTTTGTTGTTCCCTGCAATTGACCTAACTGAAAAAAATACTGTTCTCATATAAACAAAAACTTTCTGTCTCTAAATTGTGGTTCTGCTTAGTCAGTTCACTTATCTGGAGATCTTGGATTACTTCATGTCTTCACAAGACTAATAGGGAAAGCATGGATAAAATTATGACAAAAAAATGCCCCCCACCCCCCATTCCCATTTCTGTACAAATCTTAAATGAAAAAGAATGCTGTCAAGGATTCAGTGCGAAAGAAATTAAAATTATCACGGAAGAAATGTCATAATTGTTATCTGTTTTTAAATGTTTAACCAGCTTTCAGAGCTGTTTTGGTTAGGAGCAGAAATGGGTAATGGAGCCGACATTTGGGTTTTGCCAGTATAACAAGATTACATAGTAGCTGTTAAGCAAAAACGTGTCATTTCCAGTATTTTTAACTGAGGTTCTTTCTGCCTTCAGGCTCTTGACACTATGGTAAGTTGACAGAACAGACAGTTTCATATAAAAACATGAGTAAAAAAATGTATCTTCAGTAAGCTTTTTATTATGCAAATTTACTAAAATTTCTTCGAGCTAATTATATTTAAACAATGTAAACATCAAGTTAATGTTATAATTAAATTTGAATCAATAACTCAATAAGTTCAAATGACTCGATCAGGAAATTAATACAACGGGCAGCCGAATCAAATTATTAGTTTGATAGCAAGAGGAAGTTATTGAGATAATTTATAGAGAAGTCGGTCTCCTTTCCATATGCATCAGCCATACCAGTGGGTAGTCAGGTTACAGTTTTGCTGTGTAGGACAGAAGCAGTCACAGAACACAGTGATGTCTGTAGGACTTCAATGTTAGTGAGATCCTACAGTCTCCCAGAAGAAGGTGTCCCGTTACAGGAAGTGAAATCTCTTTGTTTTTTTTTCTAAAAGAAATATATAAATTTGATAATTCATTTAGGCATTTATTTTTATAATCGAGTATTCTGTAATGCCCGGAGAGAAAAAATGCTTTTTTTCCCTGCATATTCATAGATATTTTCAGAATACTTTCCACCTTTTCTACCTCAGTGCCACCTGTGGTATCGAGACAAACAAGATGAATTGGAATATTCCAAATAGTTGTAATGGCTCAGGTTTCTTACAGTAGACAACCTTTAAATAGGGGGTCATGGATGGCGATGCCATTAGGCACAGACCTTGATTTCACAAAGCCGGCAAGTTTGTAGATCAAATATTCTTCTGGTGCTGTATTGACAGGAGTCGATGCTAAGGAGGTTGTGATGTCAGCTTTTGAGTTTAAAAGTAGCAGGCAATAAACAAAAATTGTATTTTGTAAAACATCAAATAATTTGATCAGTAGAGGGTTTCTCATGTGTTTAATTGCTGCATATCAGTAACTTCACTTAGAGGCAAAAGATCAAAGAAACTTGCGTGAGCTCAGTTCTTCCACCAGCAGCTTTTTACCTTAAAGCACAACCTTCTTATTCATTATTTCCTCGTGGATTCTACCTTTAATTAAAAAGAATATAATTGTTTTTTTCCCCCATGTCCGTACGCTTCTTCCAAACCCTATTCAGCACAGGCTGAACAGAAAAGGAAAAGACAGACGGGGGTAGCACCTCTTTTTTACCAACTGAAGTAGAAAGAGATGAACTTTGTTAGCACTTCCACTAGACAATTCCTTCTAACAGGTACACGAACTTTAATATGCCTGTACGTGCGCATCGCAGGAAAGACCTGGTCTGAGGCTGACCGGTCCCCAGTCAGCTGGTGGGCGTGATCTTCTGTCTTGTTTCGTGTATTCATGAAAATATTTTTTAACTAGGAAACTTAGCTTTGGGCAAGTTTTGCAACACACTTGCCTTAGGAGGTAAACTTTGCCCTGATCCAAGCATTTGAGATTTATGTACTGGGAAATCTCTGTATGTGTGCTGACTTGCCCCTAATATAGCACAGGTCCTTTCTGTAACACTTTATAGAGATGTTACAATTATTACTGAGCCACAAATTTCTTTAATCAAAAAAGGCAGAATCAACAGGCAGAATAGCTTCCATTATTAAATTCAACTCCCCTCTTTTTCTTTCTCTTTAAAGTTTTTGCTTTCTTTCTTTTATTTACACATAAAGCAGCCAGGTTGAATGGTTGCAGAGTAGCAAACAACTTCCTGAGGAAAAGTTCAAAAGATATCCATATCTTATTTTACCTACTTTACATGTTCATTTTTAACTGCATGGATTAACAGTTTGAGATTTACATTCTTATTAGCTACATAAATTCACGTTCATTCACATTTACTTCGAACTTACATTAAGAGCATCATTAAGGTCACAGTGTTACAGCTTATTCTTGCAAATATTTTATGAAAAAATTGGATGTCAAAATGGTTTGACTAAGCATTCAATAATTGACCAAAAAAACTTGCAGCAACCAACCAACAAAATGCTCTAAATTAATAAAAAGTATACTTTTGCTTTCCTTTTTAGCTCATAAACAAAGTTATTAGAATCTTTCAGGATTATAAAGCACACCTACACTGTAACTCATCCCAAATGCCTTACTAGGGGTACTTATGTTAAAGTCTTATTAGGCCTACATTTTCCATGCTTGTACGCTTGAAAAACTCAAGAATTCTTAATAATTTAACATATAAGATTAATGCACCTTGTTATGCAAACTATTATTCTAGAAACTGGTAGAAACTTTGTATTGCACCTTCTTAAACCTTCTGCTCAGAAAGGATTAAAACAGTGTAAATCAGGAAGAATGGCGTCAGCTAGAATTAGCTGGGAAAAATTTGACAAAACATTTCTCAACTGACTGTGTTGAATGTCCTTGTGTATTTATGGGTACTCTGAACCAGTCGGGTGAAGATACGGCTCCAGGATCTCCACTGGAGCCAGGGCTTTATTGGCTGAGGCAACTGGCCCGCAGTTTTTAAGTTAAACCACTTTCTGCAGTTTGGGTAACTCCCAAGGACACTTGTCCCAGTGAGGCAGGTTGTGGCAGACGTAGTGTTTGAGGAGTTCGAGCACAGCAATCTGCCTGATAGTCGTAAAGATAGTTGGGAAAGAGCTATAGCATGCCGGGTGTCCAGATTACGTGACATTAAATTGCTATAGAGATGGGAAGTCTACACGACATAATTCTTTTTTGTTTTAAAAATAATTATTCTTTTCAGTTTTCATTACTTCCCACAAATTTAGGTCACTTATCAAGCTGTTTTAACCCTTGAATCTACCAGAGACCTCAGGAAATATATTTCATCATAGAAATACTATATGTTGGTATGTCTCGGGGAAAAAAAAATAGGTATTCCAAGCTTTCAATTTCAGAAAATTATTTTTTTTGCATCTTGCTTCAATTTGGAATGGGAAAAAAAAAATCTAACAATGTGCTGGCAAGCTCCAATCCTACTACACGCTCTATAATTTACAGTAATTATTTAATTCATTTACTAGAGGATTCATTAAAGAAGAAATTTGTATGAGAATGTAATTCTATGTAAGCAACCATCTCAAGGAAACTATTATAGCTGTCAGCGGTCTTTTTTTGTTCAATTTTGTCCACATAGTTAATACCCCATCTTGTGAGAAAAGCAGGTAGAATTGCCATCTCATGTGTTGAGCATAAGAAGTATTATGAAAAGTGACAGCACTATGGTGACCAGACACGTTAATGACTAACTTTAAGATTGACTTAAAAAATGAGAGATGGCTTAAATAGAAATTTGGAGTGAGAAAGCAGAATCACTTTATCCTTTGAAACACAGTGTGGAAAGAAACTGATGCCCGGTATGAATCACATTAGCTTTCAAATCAATCATTTTCACAAAGACACAGAAAATAACCTAATACAGATTTGGTTGAAGGCCTCATTAGCATTATGACAACAAGGATCAAGATCTTATGAAAAAGACCTATCTCACAACATAGAGTAACAAAATGGATTAGACTCTTTCACACATCAAGCTGTTCTGGCATTCAGTGCTCCACTTCAGAGTGATACACCTTCATTGTGTAACACTAACCGTGGCCTTTTGGAGATAATATTATCACTATTGTTCATTAATAAATGTTCAGCTTCTCATCTGAGCACAGGAATGAAGGGCTGCCGCAGACTTGCAAGAATAGCTCAGGGGTGTCAATGTGCAATGTCTTACCCCTGTTAGATGTTTAACCGTCCACCATTGCAAGCATCCATGGAATTGAGAAAGGAACAGCTAAGAGCAGATATGCCATTCTGCTGTCCCAGCAGTCTTGAGATTATTAATAGTGAGATTCAAACGCATCACTCTCCGTAGGAAGAATGGCAGAATCAGGGGAGTTTCCCTTGACAATCAAAAGGAGACCAGGCAATAGCTCTTGGAAAGCAT
This sequence comes from Vanellus vanellus, assembly GCF_965231255.1. Classification (NCBI taxonomy): domain Eukaryota; kingdom Metazoa; phylum Chordata; class Aves; order Charadriiformes; family Charadriidae; genus Vanellus; species Vanellus vanellus. Next base: position 122,803,554 of record NC_138906.1, on the reverse strand, counting down.
TACATTAGCAAGCTGGAGGGGCACACAGTAAGTGCATATAGATTTCTTTGGAAGAAATAGATGAAGAAAACCTATTTTTTTATCATATGTGCTTCCTCAGCTTTCTGATGAAAATCCCTGACCTAAGAAAACAAGTAGAAAAGGTACAAAAACAGGAAGAAGTTCGTCAAGTTATGGTCTCCCAGTCAACCATTTACTGACCGTGGTTTTCTTACCATGTGTAAGATTAGCCACTAACATCTTTTAAGCATTATTTAAAAAATGTGGTGGGCTGATAAAGTATGAAATCACAGATCTACAGAACAAAGTGGTCTGAAAGGTGTCTGAAAAATCTGATTTTGAAGTGGCAGAAAAGCAAAGAGGTGTTTGATGTGCTGCTGTTGCCAGTGCAGAACCAGTGCAAGCCTTTGCTGGAGACTTATGCCAAAGTATCCGAGTCCTGATGTCTCCCAAAAGTAAAGGCTTGAAGCAGAAGACAGTTAGGATGGTTCCACAGAAGAAAAATATAGAGTTACCAGTATTGCTGATATTGATTCCTGTCAGTAAAACAATGTCTGGTGGGAATGAGGGGACCTGCCATGCTATTCTGATTCCTCTACTATCTCCTAGTGACAGTGAATCAAATTCCTCTTCAGTTTTAGCAGGCTTTGTCACTGGCAATTTCTTAGTATGCTAGGAACTTTGTTCCTGCTCCCTTGGGAAATTTCAAAGTAGTATCTAATGATGATATCTGTGAGGTTAAAGTGTCGGGACTGCAGCATTAGTGAGTCAGCTGACTATTACATTAACTGTAATTATTTACAAGTAAGTAAAATGTAGAAGAGGCTGGAGGAAAATATTATGCTGGAGAAGGTTTGTGCAGTCTTCTGTAATCTGGCTGTACCACCAAGGGGTATAGCAGAGCTACGCAAGTCAATTTTTAGTTAGAAACAAATACCAAGAATTCTTCAAATTTATTTCAGGCTAATCTAAAATTAAGATTTTTAGAATTTGGGACAAAGGAAAAAAAATGTTGTAGGTTGGAAAAACCAAAAGTTTGGTTTCTGAAAATTACCCGTTTGTTTGTTTGTTTTGATTAAAAACAAAGGATATTCAGAAGCCAACGGGTAGATCTAGAGAGGACATTTGATATTTTTCAGCAAGGGGAGATGGAGTACTTCCTCACCTAGATGTCCGTAATTCAGATGCTCAGTATCCTCCCAGGTTCAAGTATCCTATTAATATGACTGGAAATAACATTCCCTCCTTTCCCAAAAACACCTGCCTGAATGACCAGGTTACAAATTATCCTTGGCGAAGTATGTCTCGGTTTCTCACTGTATTGTAGCACACTGTGAATAATTAGTTTTGAAGGAGACAAAAAGGATGAAATAGTCATTAAGGTGTTCATCTAACAGTAGAACCTTGTTCTGAAAGAAATTTGGAGTAAATTATGCTAAAAGAAGAGGTTTCATCACTGATGCTGAAGGAAGCAGCCCCAGAATAATGTAAGTCCCAGATCTGGGCATGCTACTGAAAGATATGACATCTTCTTTCAAACCTCTGCTCTGAATCAGACAGTGAGAATGAGAATTTGAGTCTTCCACTTCTTAAGTACCCTTAACCCTGGCATCATCCAGCAGGTGGAGTGCAGTCCTTCCATGATTTTCAGGGTTCAGGCTTTTACTCCTCTGCATTAGTGCATGTCAGGGGACTTCTGAGGCTGCTGGCAATCACTGCAAGCCACTCCTGCTCCTTCTGGCACTCCTGCTCCTACCTGGCCTACGTAGTAGAGCTGGAAGCTTTTTCCTTACGCTCTGGATCTAGCAAGGATGTGGTGGGATACTGGAACACTTGTTCAGGTGTCCCAGAGGCCTGGTTTGTAGTGTCATTTCCCCTTCAGCGAAGAGTACCTTTGCCCAGCTCCTTTAAATTTTTATTGTTTGAAATCAGGTTGAGTCTGTAAGTAAAAGACCTCATTCAGAATATAAAAAACTGACAACACAGATACAAATAATGTTAACTAAGAATAAAAGAAAAAATTACATTTAGTCTACGCTGCAAATATATGACCATTCCCATCTTCAGCTAGCTCTCTGCTTCCCTCTGGATATGGCGTTTGTCGGGGTTCAGCTTTGCACGTGCTCCTCTCTCTTAGTGGACTACCTGACATGCAAGAGTCACTCTCATCTTTTGAAACTGCAGGGAGGTCTAGATAGATTTAGTCTTTTCCTTGAAACTAGCAGAACTTATGACCCAGGAGAATACGTGAAGCTTTATTAGAATAAAGCTTCTTTCTGTACCCAGAAGTTACCTTGTGTACTTAACTGGTTAGTAAACGACCCTTTGATTAAATGAGGTGTGAAACTCTTTCATCTCCTTGTGGTGGCTATTTGACATTTTTCAGGAAGGATATATCTTTCAATCAACCTTGTCAACCTTCATTTTAAAAAGAAACACCTGACATATAAACAATTAAGTTGTTTGCAGCCTATTACTGCTTCTTGGTTGAAATCGGAGGCGATGGCAATGAGCCACTCTGTTGTGGGAATGGTTTTGGTGTGAGTGATCCCCGGCTCCTGAGGCAGTACCGCCAGGAGTGGGGAGGGACAGAGGAAGTGGCAGCACCTATTGGAGGTCAGAAAGAACTGAGGGAGGATGCCAAATTTCATCACAGAAAGTGGCCCACTGAAGATATTCCTAAGCGTAGATATTAGTCACCTTTCCCGGCCATTCAGAACACGGTTCTGTGACAATTTCAGCAAATCGAAATTATTGTAGCTGCAGTCTGGCTCCTCCCTTGTGCCGGCATGCTGCCTGCAGGGGTACCGGCTTGGAGAGCTGACATGGCAGAACACTAACCTGGCAAACCAGGTTTACCTGCAGCCACATCTACACCCTAAACCACAGCTTTGCCAACTCACTTGTCTGCGTGTCTCCTGCACAAGACAAGTGGGGGATGCGCTGCTGGGCATCAGGTGGATGCTGTAACCGTCGCCACTGTGGCTGATACCTTCACACACTGTGGTGGAGCTGAAACGTCACATACTCTCTGCCATACCTCTTTTTTAAATAGCACCTATATAGCCTTTTCCATAGAGCAGCATTGGTAGAAATTTTCAATCTGACCTACCGAGTAGACCCACAAAGTGTAATTCCATCAATTATGAAAGAAGATGCAAAGATCTCCTTACGTGTCTTGGTTATAAAGTTAATATGGGATTAAAATATACGTCAGTTTGTCCTAGAACAAATAATCTTAGAACTGAGTCTGAGTGCTCCCCGAAGAATTTTCGGGTTGTATTACGATAAATATTTTATTAGAAATTAAACCAAAAGAATATAAGGCAAACCCCTTTTCCTTGCTTGACTGAAGGAATTGTATCTAATGCCCTGATCGAAGAGGTTTGTAAGATAGGAGTGTGATGTGTTCTTGCCACAAGACAAAGACAGAAATGAAACAATGATCTAGGCCAGAAATTTCCTTCTCTAGGCAGCAGCTGTGGCACATTGATTCATGCTCTCGGGTATGAATCCTTACAAATCACTGGAGATAAATCCAGGTTTTGGGATCTGTTGGAATAAACACATCATATAAATATTTTAAAGTTATCTAGTCCTTTTTTTTAGAAAAAAAGAGTATTCACAGTTTCTGAAAAAGTATTTGCTGAATTGAAGAGTGAATGAATGCAAAAAAAGGGTGGGAATGAGGAATTATAGAATGAAAAAGCACCAGAACTATTCTAATTTTCAGATATAAACTGTGTTGATGCAGCTTTACTATCCATTTCCCAGTAACCCAATGTAATGTTGTTAGTCCTAATATGTTTTACCACTAAATCTAGCCATTCTTGACATTGATTTCAGTGCAATTTGTGTAATAGGTCAAGTAAAGTGGTGCTTATTGACTGCTGATTGTATATGTTTTTCCACCTGAAGTGTTATTGTTAATTGACATGCTCTTTCATGTTCCCGAGATAATTTTCACTCGATTTGAATAACTGCCTGAAATTCCCCCTTTATAAACTAGGTCTCTTTCGTGGCAAATATCAAATATAGTTTTGAAAATCAGATAAATTGCAGACACTAATTCATTTCTTCAACAACAGAACATTAAAATAATCAGATTCAAGCTAGTTTGTCAAACGTAATTTACCTTTAGTGAATATATGCTGTCTGCCCCTAACTAAATCACCCATTTCTAAATGTCTTGTAATCTTGTCCCATACCATTATTTCTAGTAATATTCTTGCAAAGGAATTCTGGCTAACACTAATGGCCTGAAGTTTTCTGAATAATTCTTTTTGTCTTGACCTATTGCAGAACGCTCTACCTCTATACCTAGGTGATAGGAGATCTTATATTGCCAGACTCCTTATCTCAATTCCTGGAGATTAGAGAATTATAAGAAAGGCTATTTAATTATGGCCTGTTGCTTTCCTTTATGAAGCTTTTTTCTTGTATTTCAAAGTTTTCCTTCAGAATTTTTTTTTGTAATTATGAATATGGTGATATGGATGGTACTTACCTTTCTGATGTCAGGGATGCATGCCTAGCTTCCTTCTGCCAATGACAGCAAATTGGCTGAAGTAACAAATCAGAAAGAAACCCAAACATCATTTTAAACAATAGCAATTGGATTTCTGCACTGATGAACTAGCAGGTAATACAAGAATTTCCTCTTGTTCTTCTGCTGACAAGTCCAGTGTTGATGCCTCTATGATCCCACATGTTTGCTTTAATTGATTCCAAACGTGTGTTTCTCCATTTCTAAGGTTCTCAAAATGGCTGTACAAAGACAGCAACAAAGACCCCAAGAAAAATTTCCCTTCTCGAAATGTCATCTTGGATATGCATCTTCCTCCAGATTCACTGAAATAATGACTACTTTTTGTCATCCACCCAAGCAGTCTCCCTTCCCAATTCTTCCCATCGTACCCTATGACTCTTGCATTTCCTCTGCATACTAGGATCCCAGCAATATTCCTTTCTGGGTTACTTCTGGGAATAAAGTGATACAGCCAGGTGTCAAACCTCCTACTGTCTCTCACGTTCTGTGGCAGGCATAGAAGATAGTTATCCACTATCATTAAAAAAAAGTGTGAAGTGAAATCTCAAGATTATATCAAGATTACATAGCCTAAATAAGATTTACACAGAGGATTATACTGTGATCAAGAATATGTTGACTTCTTGCTGTTGAGCAACCTGGTCTAGTGGGAGGTGTCCCTGCCTATGGCAGGGGGGTTGGAACTTGATGATCTTTAAGGTCCCTTCCAACCTAAATCATTCTATGATTCTATGATTCATTAAAGCTGCAGAACTTGCAAAACATGTTTTTAGGTCTATGAGCTTTTTCACTACTCTTGACTAAGTCTGGAAATCCTTCTCAGAGTCCGCTCTGCAAGGGAACCACCTTCTTGGGTACTCACGTTTCATACACAGCCTTCAGAGGGCATGAGCTGCCACAAGCCCAGTGAAAACTCAGGGCAGAGGAGTGGTACCTGGTACTCTAAAAGAGGGTCTTAAACCAAGGAGTAGCTTTTTAGATCTCTTGGCCTTAAATGGCTGTGAACACCGTATCATTTCAGTGCAAAGTCCAGGCTGGTTACATTAAAACAGTGCCGAAAATAATCCCATCTTGCTGCTAATTCTGTCCCCAAATTTTCATTCTACTGCAAGGCATATGGCAGGAATTGTATGGACATATGCTACTCTAATAGTTAACTACACCGAGGTCTTAGGCACAGCAAATATGTTCTCTAGGCATCCTACATTGTCCTTTGTCACTCCCCATCTCCCCGCTCTGCTTTCCTGAGGCCAGCTGAGTACCCGAGAGTAACGTACAGCATACACTGGTACCTCTGTGTGGGCTTCTCTAAAGAAGTGGATTTGCCCAGGTGCAACTGGGAAACCCTCAGGGGTTGTGATGAAGCATCAGATAGAAAGAATTCAGCCTGATTTGCTGAACAAACTTTGTTGGTAACAGTTAAGAAAAAAAGTGCTTTTTATTTGTATACTTAGTACACTTGACCCCAAAGACAAAGAAAGATATAAAATATTGACTTGCCATGTTATTTTCCGGAGAATTATTATTTGTGGTATTTGTGAACTCGTGTCATTTGTGGATCTGATTCAAACTGCAGTTTTATAGAACAGAAGAAAACTTCCTTGTTCTGAGATGTAACAAAACCAAATCCGCATCCACTCCGCGTAGAAATCTCTATCATGTTACACAAGTTAATATGTAAATGTTTGGAAGATATGTTTCTCTGGCACCGTATTATACATGTAAATGATTTCTACTATTTTCTTCCTATGTGTATCTGAGAACAATAGTAAGTATATATTATATATACATGTACAAGCTTTCTAGAGATTATATTCATTTCAGACATCAAATTCAAGCTAAGCAAAATGTCAAACTTTGTTTACTAATTTCATACTTATCTTTTCTTTTAATATCCTGTCTTGGTTCTCTAGTTATAACGTAGATGCACCTAAAGTTCGCTAGAAACATTTGCCATTAGCTTCTTCTAAAAAAATTAAATTTGAGGATAATCCTACCTCCAGAGCTTATTCTGTTCCTGGCCATTGACTGTGACAGTGAAAGGCTCATCTGAAAGCAGTGGAGCATCCCATCTAAAAGCATAAAACATATTACATTTCATGAAAAAGCTAATTCAGATTGTTTAATTCTGGTAATATTGCCTCTGTCACCTTCAAAATCAAAATGTTCTTTCCTGTTATTATAAAGAAAACAACCAAATTGCTTAAAAACCCATTTGAATACACAGCTGCCTTATGTTGCATACTAATTTGATTAAAAATGCTTGTGCCTCACCAGCATTTTTTACATAAAACACACTGGTGAATTTAACAAAGAAATATAAATATATTTTAGCAATTTTCTATGATAGAGTACGCTATAGCGTCCACAATACCCCTGGACCGAACAAAGATCTCAATGCGGTATTGGAAGACACTAAACTGAATGTCTTGCTGTATTTGTTTGCTCAATGCTTTGGGCACTGTGCCAACCTCATTGCGAATAACTGCATTAGTCAAGTGTATCCAAATTATTACAACACAGCGTCCATCCCAGTTATTGCTGTTGAAGCATTTTCTGAATCTTCACATCACTAGAAACATTTATTTGAGGGGAGAGCTTTGCATAAATTCAGGACAATTTTAATTGTAGACAGAAAATCTTAAAATCTTTACAAGTTGGTTGTGTAACTAGGGTTTCCTAGAAAGAATAATTAAGAAGTAATTGCACTATTTTTGTTTACCTATTATGAATACCTTGCCTAAAGTGGGGAGGTGCTGTGGCAGTAGAATGAAGAAAAGAGGAGCCAGAACAGGATTCACTGTATTTATTTTTCAGCGATAGAAATAAGTATTGTCAATAGTTGTCTCACCCTCTTCTATCTTCATTCTACCCGCTTAACTCCTTAATTCTCGATCTAGATGATGATCTTGCAGTAAGTCTTTGTGTGTTTCTGTTTACCATGCTTTGATAAGAGAGATGGCAGATGGTGTGTATTTTAATCTTTTCTCTCCTAGAGGAGGTCCTCCACCTAGTGACGAGATGTCCAACCTTTCTCGCCATAGCAACCCTTGTACTAAAGTACGTCTGCAAGCTACAGAACATGAAGGTCCCCATGTTCCCACCTTTTCTTTTCAGGGTAGCTCTGGTCAAGGTGGTCGGATAGGGTCCAAAACAACTGAGCAATATTGACCTCTGCAGCCCTTGCTGGCTCACTTCTTCTCACAGCTGGCCATTTGCATCATTTTGCAATTTCCAGCTCATCATAGCCATGGTATGAGGTGTAGTTCTGACAGGAGAGATGTATTTGGGCTGCTTGATGGATGCATGTCATTCAAGAGATGCGGTCTGATCATTCCTGTTATATACAGCTGGGCTGGCAGAGAAATCTCCCTCCTTGGTTTGGAATTGGTGCTTTCCTTCTCTTACACTCAACAGCAGTACTTTTTAAAATTATCTAGCCCCAGTGAAACCAGATTTCAAATTGCCACATTATTGATATGTCCTTAAGCTTTTGTTCTCACTGTCCTTAAGCTTTTATTCTGGACACCAGGCCCATCAGTGGTCAGTATTTTATGAACCCCCTTGGCTGGGAGTGAAAATTCCAGCTTCTTGTACCAATGTGTATGACTGAGTTTGTTGTAGCTGGTAGTTTTGTCTGGTGCGCTATATTGCCCAGAAAAGTATGTATTATCATGCCATGAAAGTCTAAGTTATCATCTGTTAAACTTGGTTAGAAGCAGGGAGTTGCAATATTTTAAAAACATTACATTGAAAAGCAAAAATGTCTAAATTTCTTGTGAAAAAATTTTTTAATGACATTGACTTTGAAATTCTGATATTTTTCTTTTTGATCATATAAAAAACATATTTTGACATAGACAATATATTGCAATGTTGTATTTAGAGTATGTTATTCTATTAAATGTGGTATGTTTATGTCAATGTCTTCATACGCTGTACTAACTCATAATTAATTTAAGAAACCATAGAGACAACGAAACTTTCCAAAACTATAAAAATTTAATGAGAAAGCAGATATGGCTTTTGGAAATAGTTTCCTGTAGAAAAAAAAAAATCCTGTAATACAACGAAATCTCGGAAGAATGTTCCTTTGGTGGAAAACTGAAATTTTAAGTGTTCTTCCATCTATCTTTAGTAACTGCCAAATACATATTTTTGCTGCTTTTTTAATAAATGCATGTTGATTTTATGGTAAAAAAATATAAATAACAAAATATTGTAGAAACTTGAGCCACTGCCTTCCGCATCAACTCCAGAACAATGTTTTCAGGAAACGCTTCCTTTTTGCCTCACAGTACACAATTACAAGTTTATGCTTGTACACACGTTTCCTCAAGAATAAAGTAGTCCTGATTTTTGACACACGAACAAGTTGTTGTCCATCAGCTGCACAAAGGTAACTGTCTGTGCTCACAGTTCAGCAAATAGCAGCACGTGCCAGCAGTATGGTAAATTATCCTACTATGAGTGAGGGATATGTGATTTCCCAGTCAGGTGGGGATGCACCTGGGTACAGGTAGATGGAGAGAAGTTATGCAGATATGCAAACTGTTCAACTAGAGGCATAAATACCATGTCTTGTGATGCTATTGATAGGACTTTTAAGCTACACCACGGTATTTCTCTGCCTGCCTTAAATTATCTCACATTGAGCACTTGTTACAGAGTAAAAGAATGCACAGTGACTAAACGACAGAGCAGCTGAAGCATAGTAACCTTTTCATGTGTCAAAGCCCACTGACAACTTGAGTTTTACATATGCTTTTGGATTTTTTACATTGAATCATCAATCTGCCAGTGTTGTTTTTCCCAAGTCAAAAAATTATGCTGTTGAATGATCAGAGGCTACTTTTATTTGGGCAAGAATGAACATTTCTGGAAGTTTCTTAGATTTTTGTAACACTTTGGGGAAAGAATTAAAGGTGGAGCTGCTTTATCACAAGGAATAGCTACTTGAACTTCAGTTTGCACCAGGTTGTACTATGGTGATGCCATTGATACTTGCGTTTTTGAAAACAATTACTCATTCAGCAAAAGCGCGGTCTACTTTAATAGCTTCCCTGAGCAATCCGAAGTTCTGTGTGTATGCTTGACTCTTTAAATATAGTCTGCCTGCCCCCTCCCCCCTGCTTTAGTAATATTAGGTTTTGTATACGGTCAGAAACATCAGAGTTCTCTGCAGCGCTTGCGGTACGTGTACTCCCCAATGCCAACGTGTGTGTACAGTTTGCTGAAATGTACTGGGAAGGCAGGTGGCAATGATAGCCTTTCTATCAGAGAGCAGATCTGAGACACGCATCTAGAATGCAGATAACCAGCTTTCCTCCATGTTAACATTTTGACATTCATCAAGAGGCTTAACATTACTTTCTACCATTTGGAAGATGCTATACCCACCAGATATTTCAAACTGCAATTTTTCTTTTACGGGGGAGGAACAAAGGCTTAGGATAATTGATTTCTCCCTGCTGCCATGTGGAGCATCCTGTAAAAGGGATTATCTTTGGTTTCCTTAGTCAATATTTTGTGAACGTGTTTTCTTCCCGGAAAGGAGGTGTTGTGAAGAACAACAGAGACCACAAAGAAAGAGATAAGCCTGTATCTCCTTGCAAAATGATTTCATCTGCTACACTTCTGACATATCTATAAAGGAACACCTAGGAGCATAAAGGGGAGTTAATTAAAGATACTAAATCAACGTACATAAGTTAAAATATGTTCCCCTTTCCTTCCTCATCCATTTTCTTCTATTTAGGTGCAACGCGATCAAAGTATAGCAAACAAGCCATTAAGAGAATCTCTATGGTACTTGAAAGATCTTTAGCTACTCTGAACCTCTGTGTGAAACCCAGATTCCTGCAGCCATAATTTCCTTCCAGAATTAAATGAAGAGACAGTTCTAGTTCAGAATTATAGCTAGAATGCTGTAATTTTCTAAAGTATTGCCCATGATCATTAAAAGTACTGTCAGCCACTGAATAGTGACTGGCAATCAGTTCAGTGAAGTCCAGCTGCTGCTTTAAGTCTGGTATTGGAACATGCGATCTGGGACACTGGGGCAGCTACCCTGCAAGGGTATTTTATTAAATTAACAGTAGCGAATGGTGCATAAAATTGTCACTAAGATAAATTTATTATAGTATGATTTTATTCTCACATTATTCTGTATGGGGTGCTACCCCAACAGAGTTTCCAATTCAGTAGCATGCCTGAAGCCAGGGGTTTTATCAGCCGTGTGTCAAAGGGTGTCTGGCTCTCATTCATATATCATTTACTCTTATTACAAGAGATATTTCTATTTTTCTGCACTAACAGTTGTATATTTTCTAATGAAGTTTTAAATCAACTGGGAACCAGGGTATAAATAGAGTTTCAGTATTTTGTGCCAAATATGGATTGTTTGTCTTCCTGTTAGTTATGGATTGTGAATGTATTATTGCTGAAGGAAAATTTTGGGAGTTTTATTTTTCTTTCATGTATTTATTTATCATTTAATATAAATTATACAAACTTTTCAAGTGTTCAAAATGAGTTATATTGTTTAGAAAAAATCTCTGAGATTATTAAGAGGATCACGTGAGCCTACCTAGCCTGCCTAGGTCAGCTTTGTGCTTTATGGGACTTGTGATAGTAACTCAGACAGCCTCTTGCTGTTTAGTGTTTACTATCTGGATGTAGATAAGAGCCGAATAACTACATAGATGCAAGGTTCCATAATGAAAGTTTCCTCTCCAGATCATACTCCCTTCAAAATTTGGAAATTTCTCCAGAATGTATTTGTTTTACTTGTATCTGTTGTATCTGCTGTGTTCATTGTGTCTGACTACAAAGCTGCGTGTTCCTTGTGAGGCAGTTAGCAAGTGCTAACTACCTGCAGAACCGAGAACTTTTCAGGATTCACGTACACGCTTTGGTCCTCCTTTTTCCAGGGTCACTGGGAAAGCCTTTGGTGAGCTGGCTGTCACTTCTTCTCTCTTCTGGGGAGAGGCGGCCAGTTGTAACTGTTGTATGTAATGATGGAGAGCCAGATGTATGTCCTCCTCTCTAAATGCATTGCAGCCCTTCAGGATTATGTTCCGATAGTCATGTAAACTCTTATGATGGTGTTAGATTGCTAAGTACAGAGTTGGGCCTGGCTACGTGCCAAACTTTGTGCCTGAGCCCCGTGGTGAGGGTTGCTTTCTGCTTAAACTACCTGAGTTAGAATACTTGAAGTATCCTAAGATTATGTCTGAAATTAGCAAGCGATTATACTTTTTGCTATAGTGTACCCTGTCATTATTATTTATGTAGTACCTCTTTTTGTTGGGTACTGATAGGAGAGCAACTTACTGCTTCTGTTCTTTTTCTCGATTTTTGATCCTTCCACTTCCTCGTTTATAAAAGCTGTGATTAACCACTGCTTTTGTGTTAAAATTCACATTGTCAAAAGATAACCTAGTTTTTTTCCCTTGGAAATTCTTATGGATCACCCTGTTGAAACAACACCGAGGTTCTGTCTTCTGCTTCAGAGGTAGTTTTAAATTGTGCCATCTCAGCTGGAAGTATAAAGGCGTTATTTTAATCCCTCTTCTTCAGCATTTTCCAAACAAAAAACCAAATTGACAACACTGTTGTAGAACTCCCACCAAATACAGGTCTTTGTTACCCTTTCATCTCTGTATTACTCTCCTAAACATGCCCGCCATTGTATGTATAAACATGTCAATAATATTGTTTAAAAGATGTCTGCCTCCTAAAAGCATGTTACCATTATCGAAAGAGTCTGAGAATGAGCTCAGAAAGCAAATCACATTTATGAGAAGTATTCTGGATTAAATAAATATTTAAACAAGCTGAGTGTATCTGGTTAAGAAATCTTTCTCCTTGAAAAAATGACAGGTTTTTGGAACTGAATCCTTCATAGGACTTTATTTAGAAGTTTTAACAGGAACATGCTCTTAGGGCCTAGGACAATATTTCTACTCATCTTGGCTTGCGTAAACCCAGTTTGGATCAGGGACAGTTTGGATCTGTCTCAGCTGATCTAGATGGAATTTCTAAATGTGTATGGTTAGATTTTTCTCATTCTCTTCTGCTGAAGCCATGCTGGTGGGTCTGTAGTGCATGAAAATATCCGTGCCTTCGCTGAATTAATGCAGAACAGGGAACCTGAGCTTTGATCTTCAACCTTCAGACGAGTGCCATAGCCACCTGCTGGTTGACTCTTATGGCATAAGTAAACTCCTCTGTTCTAGTTTTTCATATATGAAAAACTGAGCAATCTCAGTGTCACACTCCTATGAAACAGGAGAATGTTTGAAATTGGGAAGAATATTGTGGCACAGGAGGATTCTTTCCTGCACATCCCTAATGCTAAGTTTTACTTAAGATCAAAAGCCACCCTTCTTTAAATGTAAATATTATCATATTTTCTTCTGTCTATATACGTATACTTTTAGCAGAAATTAACATTTAAAAAGCTCTGCAAGTCAAACATTAAAGTTTAAACACTGAAGAGTATTCATCAGTGCAACTATTTTGCTGGAGTGATAAATATAATTTAAAGAAATATATTCAAATGACAGCTATCGTACAGCGTTGCTATCAATTTTTATGTAATGAAAGAGATTAAATGAATCCTTGCTAATGCATTATTGTTATGTGAAGAACAAGAAGAAACAAATCACACACATTTTCCCACTTAATTATTGTGCTAGACACTCATTGTCATATCATTGACCTATTTGGTCATGCCCAAGTTAATCATGCCTGAACCTTTTCCCAGTGGGAAATAAGCTTCTTCACTTCCTGTCTTGCAGGAATATCAACTAAAACTCAGTCACATATGCCCATAGTCTGATCACTGCAGCCCACCATAACCGTCGTCTCCAGCAGTGAAACTGCGGTCTGTGGCGTGCCCGTGAGAGTCGGTGTCAGAAACCCATCACTTCCTGCGTGCCTTCGTTCAACTCTGTTCCATCACTCACTACATTAAATTATACCAACCTCTGTTTGTAAAAGTGATCCCCTCCTTCCCCCCCCCCCCCCCCCTTTTTTTTGTTGTTTGCAGGGAACTGTTTTGTCACACTGAAATAGAGTTTATGTGCAGTGACAGCCTAATAAGCCAGCAACTTTAGTCGCTTATTAAAGTCAAGCATGTGTCTTTGTTTCATGTTGCTAATGATGTGGAACCGTCGAGGCCCGAGTATATTTCGTCTGGACGGTGTGGGAGCGAATGCTGAGAGCTCATTACTTGGCTCCCCATTGGAATCCTGCAGGCTTCTGCTCATTGAGGAGACTGTGGGGGCTTTGACAGAATTATTATACTGAATATTTTTAGACTCATTAACTATATCACCAAAGCAAAACATCTCTTCCTTAGATGCAAATGGCTGCAGCTACTGTGGCTTTGCTTTAGTTATTGCAGAAAAAAGGATGAAGCTTGAAAACAACTTAAGGAAAGGATTTTCATGCCCGAATGTTTGAATTTGTAACTTATATTGGGAATGGCTAAGCCTGTTTTACCACTTTTAAGCCACTCATGTCTAAGTGCCATTTAAAAATGCATATATTCAGTTTCGTGTAGTAAGCGGTGCTCAATCCTTTAAATTTAGAAAGTGCTATTGAAGTACACAGCAAAATAGGAGCTTTCAGAATTCCACTTTCTAGTCCAGAGTGAAAAGATTTAAATGTAAAAAGCTCGTGTTAAAGTAATTATAGATGCTTGAGTTAAGCCTTCAAAGGTAAAGAAATTCAGAGTTAAGGCTAAAAATTCTGACTTTCCTTTAACCTAAGTGCTGGAACGTATGTACTGTGCAGTATGAAAAATCACACACTTCTCCAAGCCGTACAATCCCTAACCACAACAGAGTGATTTAAAGATGAAGAGTGAGACAAAATTTTTAGCCTAAGTCTGAATTTCCTTGCTATGATGGGTTTAAGTTGGTTCTTAATGTTACTTTATTGTAGCTTTTTGTGGTTTAATTGAGACTTAAGATGTACTTGAAGAAAAATATGAATACCTTAAAATTAATTCTTCAGAGCAAAGGACAGAAAATTGCATTTATGGCTCCATTTGTTGGAAAAGTGAAGTTGGCTGTGAACTGTACATTATTTCACCTTCTATAAAATTATATTTTGATTTCTTGATGGAGACCTTCTCTATATGTTGTGTACGAGCTTACCTTCTATAAATTATGAGCTTGAGTATTGCCTAAGTATAGGCACATTTAAAAAAGCTAGAGCCAAGTGTTTTTTCTCGTAATGTGTGCAAGCTTTCATCAGGATTTTATTCCGAAAAATTATGGTAGGTGAAAAAACAACTATTTTGATTCCTAGGAAGAAAGACGTTGCTTTTATTTGTGGTTCATTTCCTGCTGTAGTATTCTCTGACAATGGTGACACCGTCTTTATACATCAAGAAGTTCTTCTTTGTATGACTGCCAGGGACTCTGGAGGGAATACTTCATATCTGAAACATGTTTCCCTTTGGGATTTCACCATCAGAATAACAGTTCTGATCAGCAGCCCATTAGAAAAAGGGTTGGGTTTTTTTTTTCTGAAGCTATGAAAAGGAATAGTTAAAAATCTGTCAGATAAGAAAGTTATACTTAAATGAAGTTAAATATTGAGCATATAGGAACTCCACGTTGTCCGTCAAGCCGTCATTTCTTGTCAGGTGTGAGAGAAGTTTTCAAGTTATGCTCTTTGAGTGAGCGAAGCCTCAGAGCCGACAGACAGCGTGGGTGCAGGTTCCCTTCTGAGATCTTGCAGTTCCTGTTCTTACCAGTTTGTGGCACAATACTATTTAATTTAGACGTTGGGCAAAGCTTTCAAACTCCCGTGCCTCATGCTAGGTACCTAAACCCTTATACTTAAGCATGTAGCTAATAGTGGCCCGATATTTACTGGGAAAACTCGGTCTTTCTGGAAGTCGGGGATATAAATATGGGTCCCAGTAAGGAAGCCAACTCTAAAACCAATGGCCATGGTTGTTCATTAAGTAATATACTCTTCCTTCAAGCTGCAGATGACTTTTCAAATTCAAATGTAAATACTCCGTCAGGAAAATTGTCACCTGCAGAACCGGTTCACAGTTGTGATTTCAGATGTTTTGCAGTAAAAATAGCCTGAAGCCAGAACACCTGTCTAGATACATAGATGATCTACGGGAAATAAAACAGACTTGAGCTGTAGGCATGCAAATGCAATTGTTTCATTTCCTACATACATACAATACTTGTAATCAGATTAGTAGATGTAGTAGTACTATAAACAGATGTTCACTACCAGTTATTGTATTTACAGTCTTATATTTATCCAAAATTAAAATCACTGTACAGTCTTTTTACTTATTTTGACTATTTCAATGCCTGTGAAGCTGTCCCCTTCCAGTTTTGGGGAGAAAAGTATTGGGCTTTTTGTTTTGTTTTACCTAAAGAGATATGTCCTGCGGTGAAAAACCACCGGTAACAAACATGCATACTCTGTTGGGGAATCTGATTTAGGAGAGCCTTTAAGTCTTCTTAAGATATAGGCTTGAACTATACAATAAATATATATCAGAGTACATGATATAATAAGCTACTTTTTCTACATTCCTAGTGGCTGTATTTCAGTGAGCTCTGTATTATAAATCTTGCTATGTCCAACGACATGCAGCTTTTTACATATCAACCTTTTAGTTATTGTGTAGTTGCCAAAAATTGGCTTTCCTAGACTATCGACCAAGTCCAAAGCTTTGTGCTTATATGGATTTTCAGCATACCTCTAAAAATTCTGCATTTCTTTGCCATCTATAGTATTATAGCTGACTTTGCAGACAAATGTTATCTTCTGTTGTCTAGCCTCCGTACAAGGTAAGAGCTTTGTATTTATATTGAAGTGGTCATCTTAGATGAGGTAGTTTTGGCACTGAAGATGTATTTTTCTTCTTGATTTGGACTTCTGGTGGATTTATTTTCTGCATAAGTTTAGGTAATAGAAAAAAAAAGTAATATTTTATTCTATATAGCGCATATGATTGACCTTGGAAGGGGTCGGGGTTAAGGGCCCTTTACAACTTTTGAATAAGATACTTAAAGATATGTTAAAGAAAAGTGATCTCAGTCTGGTTTTATGTGGGTATTTTTTAAATAAATTCAACTTGTAAAGATAAATTTATTGATATACTCTTTACTGCCTTTCCAAACTGTGGAATAGTGTAAAGCATCCAAATACACCCTTATTTTGCATTAGAGGAGTGAAAACCAGCTGGTGTGCTAGTGAACCTAGTCTTTAATTTGAAACAGGCTTACTAATTTTGTTATCTAGGATACGGTAACTGTGTCTGCACCGACAGGTAGGTGTACCTGCTGTGTGCTCTGCAGTCCTGCTCTCCTGATCTTCCAAACTGGGAAGCTTTTGAAGCACAATGTTTCCCTCCTTGTTTGTGCATCCAAATTTTCTTCCAAAAGAAAGCAAGGTACATGTAGATTGTGCAGGTTTTTGCTTTCTTTTTTGCAGAAAAGGAAAACTGATTCAGATGAGCTATAACCATTGTTATTTCTGCTGTTAGAAGCTGAACCCGTGTCCTGAAAAGTAGAGGAGAAACGCACACAGAAGTGGGGAGAAAAAGATTACCAAAATTGAAAATTCAGATTCTGACATTTCTACTTTCACACAGTATCACAGTATGCTAGGGATTGGAAGGGACCTCAGAAGATCATCTAGTCCAATCCCCCTGTCGGAGCAGGAACAATACTTTCCATTTTTCAGCATTATCATTGCAACAAAAACTGCAGCATTGCTTTTTAGGCACTTCTGATACATTAAAGAAGGCTTAAAAAACCAGGCGGCTCCTCTGGCTCAAGCCCAAATGACATTTCTTGGTTTCCACAGCACCAAGGCTGACCTTGTCAGTGCCATTGACTTGTCCACGCTACAGAACACTTGGCTGTGGATTTCTGTCCTCTGGACCTCAGCAGCCTTAAGTGACGGCTAGTACTATGGACTACTGTATTCAGCTTTTTTTATTTGAAATCATGTGAATACACCAGAGTAGTGTTTTTTTAAAATAGTGTTAAAGTGAAGTTATGTACAATATGCCATGAGATGTGGCACGATGACATGTGGAGTGCCTGGGGATATAAAGCTTTCTGGGAGCAGACCCTGGAGTGAATCATATGTAGGCTTTGCCTGCGAGAGAGCACATAGGTTTGTCTGAAATAAAACCAGAGTGAAGTAACCGAGTTGATAATCAGATGTCTAGCGGTAGAGTTTGCTCCATAGTCCTCCTTTGTCTTGCAATGTTCACACATGCTTGTAGTATGGATAAAGCTCCCCTCAGTCTACTACTAATTCAGTTTCAGGCTACTAAAGACATAGTTCTTACTGTCTTTTAGGGAGTGTGAGATTAAGACTTTCTAGAATTAGACTGAATATTTGTGGGATGGAGACTGGCAGTGGTGGGACAAAGAGACAGGATAAGGATAGACGAACAATGACTTGGAAAAAATAAAATAGCGCTCCAGGGAGATACTGGAGTTTTCCAGTAAGTCTGTGTCAGCCTATGGAGAAATGGAAGAACCTCTGTCTATTAAGGCCACTCTCCTTTCAGAGACTGAGAAGGAGTTAAAGATTCCTGAATCTCAGTCGTCATTCACTCTCCACAACGTCTATGGAACTCTTTGGGGTAGTGTTTCACCCCCTTTTAGCTCTGTCTCACATGAAATATTGCTATACTCTGCAGAAATAGTCTCTCCCAGAAATACCCGCTTCCACTGCACATGTTGATATGTTCACAATGTGAGTCCACCCATTGCTTTGAAAAAGATAGGAAAAAAGACTATGAATTACATCATAATACATAGGGTCTTAAATTAACATTGCAAAAGCAACTATAAGTCTGACATTTCCTAACTTCTGAACATTTCTCTTTCCTTTTTATTATCCTTTTAAAGTAATTGTGTGGGATTATAAAGGCATTAACTAGATTCCTTTTTGCATCTTTCATTTATCTGGTATAACATAATACTGAATCTATTTGTGTAATTGTGACTGTTAAGAATCTTGGAAATCAAGATAGGTGGAACTTGCCAACTAACTCATGGTTACCAAAGTCACTGACTCTGGTCATTAATGGTTTAAGTAGCTCCTCATTAAAATAGTTTAACCAAAGTTGTGTTTTCTGCCCTGTTTATTACTGCTGTCAGCTCTTACCTAGGAAAACTGCTATTTGAAAGGGTTTATATGGACTGCATTTCAAAGAAGGATTAAAAAATCCAAAGTTCTTGACAAACAGTGAAAATCAATCATCTGAAGCGTACATGCTAGCAGTGACTTCCTTGTTTTCATACACACTTGAATTTTCATCATTTCTGGAGAACTTTTCATGAGGTAGGAAAAGATGACTATACAGTCATAATCCTTGCTAAGAAGAAAAGTGTACATAGACACCAATTGTAAGGTAGCGTTCCATTAAATGTATACATCTTTGGAAGCAGTGTTCAACAATTTTTGCCTGATCTTTATATTTTAATGCTTCCTATTTAATACATTTGCCTTGTAAATACACTATCTGTATAATAAGGGCTTTAATTGCTATGTAGAAAACCTTTCTGATCAAATCATATTTAAGACGTGCATAATTTTTTGTTTAAGAAACACACCTAACTGATAGTAACAAGTAAATGAAAATCTGCCAGCAGCATTAATGAATATGAGGTCACAATTATTTAACATCTTGAGTTTGATTAATTTATCGTTAAAAGAAACTAAGTTTTCAGTGCAATCCTGCTTGGAGTTTGAGGGAGATGCTGAATTCCCCTTACTAGGCTGGAGTCTGGGACTCCAGCAGGGTTCCTCCCAACACGCTGCCTGAGGTCTGGGTAGCCTGACTGCGCCTCTGTGGCCCCCCGTAATAGAAACTGTGGTCCCAGTTCTGCAGCAGGGACTCTGGTGGCTTACGCAAGAGCCAGACACTTGACACCTGGAGGTCCTGAGGTGTCCCCCGAAATCTGGGGCACAGGTCCTGAGGTCTTGTGCCGTTGGGGCCAAGAATGTCAGTGTTTTAAAAGTCTGCAATTCCAGGGCAGTCAGCCTTGTCAGTGTTAATAGGCTCCCCGTTGTGGTGCTAAGGGATGAGGCATGGATCTATCTGGGCTAGAGCCTGGCCTCCTAGGACTTCCAGTTTCCTTGCTGCAACATAAAAATGACAAATCCTAGGAGCCGTTGCTGTTGCTGAGAGAATTTGACTTTAGTTGCTGCTAATTTCAGTAGCACTGCTGCTTCTGGGGTTTTACTTTTCTCATAAATTGAAAATATGATTGTCGTGTTTGACTGTCTTCACTATTTACTTCACTGTTCGGCTCTTCCCCTTTCCCTGAAAGCAGGGTGTGAAATACAAGATGCAGCTGCGTTGTTTCAGGCTTTTTTTGTGCTCTGGAACAAGGCCACACTCAGCTCTGGTCTGTGGGTGCACATCCCGGCTATTGCCCCGTTCAGCAACAGGACAAGACCCGTATGCACATCAGCCGTATGAGGGCCCCTAATTTCATTGTGCAGTGAGGAAAATGTGTTGTGCTTCTCTGGGTTCTCCAGGCGAGGGGATCAGGGGGGTGGCAAGTAGCACTCATAGCCTGCAGGTGACAAATGAGTAGGTGAATCTTACCATTGCTACTTCCAGGAAACAGGAATGCCCGCAAGTAATATTTTTTTCCCTTTAGAAATGGATGAAGCAGCTGCAAAATTCCTAATGTATCAGGAAATGAAAAGTTATTTAGCTTTTGCATTAAATTTTTAAATGACAAGCAGAATATGATCTTGTGATTGAAGGTTTTATCAGGGACTATACCAGAGACATTATCTTATTGCTACATAAAGTGCTGCTTTATCATTATCAAATATAATAAATAATTTACAATAACATTACAATCTCATTGATGGCTGCCAATCTGTGGATGCTCTTGAGGAGGAAAAGTGAGGGAAATATGATACGCACATGGAAACAACAGAATTCAGCTTGAGTAAGTTTAGAAGCAGAAGCACGGAGAATTGCTAAAGAACATCTTGAGCAATGAAATGACTAAAGACAAAAGAATGAAAATGGTCTCCTTGGCCATAAAAACAGCACAGTTGAAACCTACATTGTTGTAGTTGACTCAGTGCTGGTTACCAGCATAGTGTGTTGTTATTGGCTGTTGTGTGCCATATTTAGTTCTTTGTCCTATTATCTGTGGCAGTTTTGTTGCAGGAAATCAATTTCAGTTTGTTTGCTTGCGCACTTTTGCTTTATTCCATTGATACTTGAATATTCTGCCCTGTTCAAACTCCATGCACATACTAGAAGAGACACGGACTGCACTTTGAAATTCAGACTGTAAACGCAATAGCAGACCATCTACTTACTGACTGAGCTCTCAAAATGTGAAAGGGGGAAGATATTGTGGAGTATAGATGAGCAGATAGATCATAAAAAATTAAGAAACCTTTTGTTTGTTTCTTTGTTTACTCATACACTTTGAAGAGTTACTACAGATAATGTAGTTGGGAATTTTTGCAACAGTATTCTTTCCATATTTTTGCTTCTATATGAAATACTGAGGTGGGAATATTGCAGATTGAAATAGAGCTGCACTGTCAGGGTGGAGAATTCTCATTCCTGCTTTCTCAGACGCTTTCTTATTTCTTGTTTTTTGTCTTGTTTTTACCTTTCTTCTTCGTCTTTCTGTGTCTTTCTTCTTCCTCTCCTTTGTCTTTCTTCTTCTGATAACTAGAAGAAGGAAATACAATGAATCAGTGCTTTTGGAATACCATTCAAACTTCTCCTTTACATTAGGTCTTAACCGACATCACATTATCTGAGTCTACATGGCACCTGTGGTATTTCTTATAATTTGAGACTTTCGTATGAATGACTTACAGTACTTACTGAGTGATTTAATTACTGATAGTGTGTGACTTCATTTAGCCTTTTCCGTCTGTTCACATTGTGCTTCCTATAGAAATGTGGTTGAATCCGTAAGCCATTCTGAGGACGCAGGGTTCTGGCAAGACTTGCAATATTTTATTACAGTTATCTTAATGGCTAGTTAATACAACACGTATCATGACATCTAGCTAAGCATCTAACTAATTGTAAACTCCGTTCTGTGAACACCATTTTAATTTCTGCCTTCCGTGTAATATTAATCTTTGTAATACAATGTCCATCCTGACTGAAGACAGGCAGGTAATGGTGGTGGGAAAATACAGGCAAATCCTAACAAGGACTGCTTGCTTGAGTACCATGTTCTTAGATCAGAGGATTAAGTAACACTTTAGAGGTCTCAGTGAGAATGCTACCAAGAATCATACAAGATAAGTGCCTGAGAAGCTGATGTGTAGATGTGGTGGGTGTGGGAATCTGACTGTAAACCTCAAAAGATGCTTATGTTTAGTAAGCAAGAAAGGGCATTGTGTCACCTTATCTTGAGTTCTCGGTCAAGCAAGAAGGAAAACAGCTGTCTGGCCTAAAGATGTGAATCAGAGCTATAGTCAAAGTCAGGAAGGAGGTGACTAGGTTGCAGAATTTTCATGAGATTTCTGAAATCTAATCTCTGGTGCTAGATAGAAGAAAAGGGTGTTTAGTTAGACTAAGGATGTCAAATTCAAGTTAGTTGATGACTTAAAGACTTCAGTTGATTAGTCTTAAGATATCCCTTTTGCCCTTCACAGTGTAGTTCCTAACCCGACCTACTTTAATACGCTCTAGCCCATATATTCTGCCTATTTTCCCCTATTTGTTGAAGTTGGACTCTCTCCAACATTCATGTTCCATTCCTAATCCCATCCTGCCCATGAATTCTTCTAATTTATGAATTCAATATGTATTGTTTATGAAGAGCATGTGTGCATCTGGCTCTTCCCAAGACACTTTCAACAGGAAGCTCAGGATACTGTTGGCCATGAAGGCAACATCTAGTCTACAAAATAAAAGAGGGTTAGGGACCTAGCTTGACCTGCTCTGTAGTCCTCCATACTGTATATTTATGGTACTGTGGCCTGTTTTGGCTTGTGCTAGCTAGCTTTTTCCTAAAGGTCTAACGTGAGTCAAGGAATAACATTCATCAGAGACTGCTTCAAGCAGGGAGTGTGGATGGGACAGCACCAGCTTTAGTTTCCTCAGCACAATACAGTATTCCACTACTGTCCCGAGAGGCTTTGCCATACCCAAGGGTATGCAGCGCCTACTCTCTGTTTCATCTTCATAGGCTGAAACACATCTTTCGCATTAATTCAGTCATTCATCCGTTAACCCCTCCTCCCCCTAAAATACTGTTTGTGTCTTAGGGCAGTGAGGCTGTCTCACAAGACTGAGAAGTGGTAGTGGACTACATAGTGTGGACAAAGCCAGCCTGTGCCACTTAGCCTTACTGCCATAGGACGGTTCCTAGCTCTGTTTATTTAACGGTATGAAAGTAGCCCCAGGGGTTGAGAAACAATGTGCATCTCTAAGATGCAGTCAGCCATCAGTACAGAGGTAACATCTGGCAAGAAGTTATGCACATCTTAATTGGCCAGCTGTTCTTCTGATTGATTCATTGCCTTCCAGGAAGCGCACTTACCTCTCCGTGCTCAAGTTGGCCCTGCAGAATATCCAGCCTGTGGGCTGCTTCCACTGTTCGGGCAGCGTATTGTACAAACCCACGTGGGAAGTTCCTGGGCAAAGCCCGGCTTTGCTGAGCTGAAGGCCATGTCATTCCTCAAATGGTTAACTGAAAGTCAAGTTTGTGTCATGGCTAAAGGGATGCTGGTGGGGGTTCAGCCGAGCATCCAGGAGTATGTGCGACTGTGGAGGTTCCCACTGTATGACCTGGGCTATCGCGGCACCCGGTCACGCTGCACAATTCCTGGGGGTAGGCTGGTGACCAACAGCTCTGGTGAGACCGTAGCCAGGTGCCAAAGGCTTTGAAATACCAAAGAAATGGCAGTACTGTCTGGTCACAACAGGCTGGTTTCTGGCCAGAGAGCAAGATGGGCTTGATATATATGATCCTTGAGTTCTCATGAAGTTATAGTGGATAACTGATACATGTATGTGTCATCTAGAAAAAAAATAATTTTTCTTCCTTTGAATTTCATTTTACTGTTTTGCAATAGTCAGGAGATACTTCATATGAATTGGAAGCAACTGCTTAATATAAAAGTTTATCATCATAATACGTGATGATCCTTAGTCAAGACAGGCAGGGTGCTGTCTCTGTATTCTGCTAGATCTACAACTGAAGTACTTTTTGGTGATTAATGTTATTCTATTTTAAAGGTAGCAAAGAAGGTATGAGTTCACCCTTCACAAAGATGGAGCTTATCTTAGACTTCACTATTAAATTGTTTGGGAAGGTAGTGTAACATATTCATATTAATGTTAGTTAGTTTTAGTTTAAAAAGAAAAAAAATCTGAGCAACACTAAATGTCAAAAAAGTGCTAGTTTACTTTTTGAAAAATGTGTTAACAATTATACTCCAGAAATCCTTTAGGAGGGGACAGAGGATGAGATATGGCGTTTTATCGTGCAATTTCTTCTTTTCAGAGTAATCACTAGAGTCTGTAAAAAGAATGATTAGAGATTATGGCTGCTTTAACAGGAGAAATTAATGGCAAGGTCAGGAATTTCTTTGGAGCAATCTTGTTTACTTGCAGGGTTTTGACACTTCAGCTTGTGCTGTCTGACATGTTCCTCTAATGGCCTTGTGCAAATACCAAATAAAAGTTGGGAGAAGTTGTAGGCTTTTGCAGATGAGAGCCTTAGAGGAAATTAAGAAATATAAACCTTTGGTTTGGAGTAAGTAGAATTATCTGCACCTTTTCAAGATATTTCCATTCATGGCTTCAGGCTCCTGGGGATGAAATACCAGTATTTGATTATCAGTGTTGCTAAATGATACAGAGACAGCCATCTGGATAAGTATAGATATATTTCCCTTGTATAGCAGTAGAAATTGGCAAATATAAAAACCTTTGAGGAAAGAAGAACATCACATGTATTCTATATCTAGTCAGCATCAAACTCTAGGCTACATTTTCAGGACCCTAATGTCGAAAGCACACTTTTTATTTTCAGATTGGTATTAAAAACGCCTACAGTAAGTAGCCACAGTAAGCAGAAAGATACCCTGATCTTCCTCTATTGTCTCTTTTCCTTCTTTTTCTCCTGACAGCAGTTAAAAATCACAATACCAGTCTTTAATTTTTGTGTTTCTCCATTGACGGCCGTTTTTGTCTGCATTCACTGCCACTTTTAGTGGAAGACTTGTACTCTGATTTTTCAGGCTTTTCTTCATTTGTTTTTCAGTGGATCTTGAAATACAGTTTTCCTTTTTTAAAATTTAACGTTGCTAATCTGCTTACCAAAGCGTTCACAACTGGAATAAGGTCAAAAAACAAGTGCATCTTTTCATGTATACTTGCACATCAGCTGAGATTTGTTTTTTTCATGAGGCTTTTACTCATCTTTAAAGTATATCCAGTCTGTTGACAAAAGAGCTTTATTTAAATGAGCTATGTAATCTTTACCAGCAGTCTGTGGAGCAGATTTGACAATAAAGAAATATCTCATTACCCAGGAGCTTTGTATATTGTACAGGTGTAACTTGGTAGTTGAATAGTATAAAAAGATAAATATTAACTGGATTTTGCTAATAAATCTGCCATTCTTACAGCGCCAAAATCTGTAGAGTTGTTGTAATTGCCGTTGTTTGAGTTGTAACAATGAATGGAACTGATAAGGCTTATGTCATTTACATAGAATTTAGCATTCACAGCGCACTGTTGAATTAATATGACACACACATCGGGTCCTCTGATATAAGATTAGCATCATTTGAAAATAGAGTAAGTGTAGGTTTAGAAGTGACATATTAGTCTCTGTTCAACATGTAATGGTAATTTGTTTAGGTTTGAAAATCATAGCAGGTTACTACTGACAGCAATGACTAGTAGTTAATACTTCTGTTAATTGCATTTTGGTTTGCAACATTTTGTAATAAACTGATGTGTCAAGAGGGACTACCGCAGAAATACAAAATAATATTATGTTGAATCCAGAAGGTCAGGTACCAGTTATGTAAGTGTCAGTCAAGAGTGGTGTTGAAAGAGTTATATTCACTGAATGTAAACCAGCCATGTTTTAATAAAAGAATTCAGCGAAATAATCTTAGTTTCCTGCACTGTCAACACCATAGAATAACTATGTTTTTACCTGCCTAACATGGCAATCAGATACCTAAAACCTTTTGCAGATCTAGCCCTGGTACAGTAATGTCAGAAATATACCCTTCTTCATGGCACACTGTGATTTCAGGTCTTCCCAGGGTCTTCAGATGAGTCTGACATTGCTAATCAGCTCCAGAAATTCAAGACTTAAATTGGATGCTGCCCAAAAAAGTGAGACCACACCAAATTTCCAGTTATCTCTGAAAAGCCGAGTTTAAGTGATTTGGTTAATGTGCCAGGGGTACAGTGTGGCAGAGATATGAATATAATATATTTCTGCAGGGTTGCTTTCAGGAGCCTTCATCATTACAGTGTACTTTGACTTCCATCATTCTCTTCCTTCTTCACAGGGTGAACCTGATTCATGTTCAGTATATGATAGCAAGCGTACGTAAGCTTTCCAAGTGTTTTTGAGAATTAATGATGTATTATTATTTTATGATGGTCCTTACTATGACTGTCTAGCTCATTCACGTTCACCTGAGCTGAATCCAGCCTATTGCTTACTACGATTTCTGCCCAACTGTCTTACATCTGGTATGCTATTGCAGTGCAAACCTTTTCTCTTGCAGGAGGGAGGGAGAGATGTTTTTTCCCTGAATAATTCTAGGATTTTTGTTTAAATGGCGGGATCTAGTGCTCCATTTCTCTGTGATATGATCATTGCTGTCTGCCTTTGAGTTTTTAGCTTCTGGGTTGCTGTGTGTATTGCTGACATCTCAATTGGTTATTGTTAACATTAAATGGTTTAGGTTCATAATATTTCATCAAAATATGGTATTGATGGTGGGCTGAGTCTAGTGAGACTTCTTGGAAATGCTCTGCCCATCTGTTTCTCTCATCTGCCTCAGCTACGTATATTTTCCATTCTTGCTGCAATTTAGTCCATTTCTTCTTGATTTTAATATCCAAAAGTGGGTTTAGTCACTTGGTAAGTAGCTCTAACTTCCTAGTGTAGCTGCAACATCATCTTCAGCTGCTACTTCTTTTAAATGTCTCATTTTGTATTTCCTTAGATTGTTTTCAGTCTGGAATCAACCTTTGTTCAGAGTAGCTATGTCTCAAAGTCTCTGTAATTAGAGAAATTTCTACTCCTTGAGCCTTGTGGCTGAGTTTGCTTCCTACTTTTCAGGCTGTTTCTGAAGGGCACTGCAGGAAAGGAAAAGGAAATTTTAGTTGGTTCTTGAAGGAAAACTCACAAAATCAGTTTTTTGCTGGTAAAATATTGCACTGGCAATTAGTATTAAATTTTTATGGTCTAGGTTTGGATCACCTTGTTTGATGTTACTGTATCCTAGCATAGCTATGTAAAGCCTAGATTAGACTAGGAGGGTTAGTATTGCAGCAGTTTTGATTATCAGTTGGATTTCTTAATCACAACTTGGCAGCCATAAAACAGACTTCACAGTTTGATCCAAATATACCTTTCAATTTTCACAAGGACTTATTTTTTTCTCCAGGTTTGCTGGGCACCTGTAGATGGATATTTATGCTGATACACAGATAAGCACATTGTTGTCAGTGATGAATCTCATTCTGGACCAAAATAGCAGACATTATAGAGAAAATCAAGTTTCAGTGCTGTATTCCTGACCTAATGTATGACAAATTGCTTTGTGAAAATGGTTTATATACAGAGTAGAGTTATATAGAGATAAGCATTCTTGCTCAGCAAGGCTGGTACATACACAATCTGATCAACTGTAGCACCTGTGAGAGGCTCGAGTGCTTACAAAGAACAATATTTTAAAAAAATTTGGTTGATAACAATGGAAAAATTTATTAGTGACTATCTGCAGGCAACAGTTTTCCGAAGACTTGCAGTTTTCACCAGATTATTTTTATGAAAAAGTCATATCACACACAAAAAGGCTGTCCCCTTTGAAATGTGAATCCCCTTTGCATACTGCATCTAGTAAAGGAAACATCAGTATAATTTTGTAACAGGAGCAGAATAATGTATTTTGCCCAGAATACCTCACAAAAAAAGCAAACTGCTTGGGCTATCCAAACAAATTCAGCCTGAGGCAAACACCTGCCGTGCACATTTTTAGATCAAATGTTTAAAGTTTGGCAAAATTTTAATAGAATCTTCTTTTGAGACAAACAGTATCCTAGTTCTGCCTATAATCATATCTGTGACCTTTTATGTGACCCAGAACCTTGCAGTTTTACTGGATCAGACACCTCTAGAAGTAAGGATGTGTTCTAAATTCAGAATATATTTCTCTTACAAAAAATTCTAAATTTGGAAAATAAAATGAAACTTTATTCATAGGGGGTCTGACTCTTTCTTTTCATTCTCAGGTGTAAAACAGGAACAGTTATATTCAGATTGGTTGAAGCTCACTAATTAAAAACAGCAGAGAGAACAATTAGGTTTGTAATCATAACCCAATATAATGCTAGCTTGCAGTCACTGGCCAGAACTGGTAACAGAAGCAGTCCAAGTAGTATGTTATTGACCGAGGAAAAGCACCATGACTGATTTCCGTGTGCTGGTCACTTTGTATCCTTAATGGGGCCACATGCCATTTGATGTTTAATCAAAGTAAACACCCCTAGTTTGGGGTCTGTTGTCAAATATGTCTGTAATCTGCCCTGGTCTAGTCCTATGCAGCTAGACTGGGTAATAAAAGATAGGCAGGCGAAGATTTTGTGTTCCTGTGAACTGCCAGGCAACAAAAGCATTCTGGTCTACATAAGATACGGTTCCTTCTCTCTATGTGGGATTTTCTTTCAATTTACCCTTTGTTTACTGTATAGAGAATCTAAATATTGTGATAGCATTAATTAGTGAATACCTAGAAACAATACCACTGGAATAAAGAATTAGGCATCAGTTTTAGTATCATATGCTTTTTATCCCAGTTTGATCCCTTAAATAAGAAATTACAGATTAAAATATTATCTTAATTTCAATCATATTACTGAAAATCAGGCATGAATTTAATGAAGTATCTTGCTTTATCCTAACAAAAAACTTAAAGTTGAGAACAGAATAAGGTTCCTCGAATCACAAGGTTCTTCTCGAGTAAGACAGCAATGGCAGCTAATTCACACCTCCTTTTCCCAAATTAACACTCATATTATTAGTGATATTAGTACCATATATAACCAAGGAATTAGACATATATAGAGCCATATGTTCCCCTCTGCTGTGAGGCACAGAGGGGAGCCACAACACAAGTAAAGAACAACAGTGAAGCCCCAAAGGAGCAGCATGTCGAGGGCAACTCCTTGACAGTGTTCTTCATTCTCCCCAGCAGCTCACAAAGGTGCATCTCCAGCAAAGCCATCAGCTCGCCATCTCCTTGTTTGTGGGACGAGAACTGGGAAGAAATTACTTGCTGCAAAAATTGTCCCCTCCCAGATAAAAAAAACAAAACAAACCCACCACGTATCTGTGAAAGCTATTGCTCCTTCCTGCAGGATTAATTTGGGTTTGATCCTTGCAGAAACCCCTACAGTCCCTTTAACGGAAGGTTGTTTTGTGGGGACTAACAGCAGACCTGTATCAGCTGCAGCCATGGAAGGTCCAAGAATGACAGAAACCAGGATCCCGGCGCTTCCATTCCTTTGGGATCCCCAAAACCTGGACCTAGCTTATCTTTCTGTTTCCTTTTTACTTCAGTCCTGCTCCTACATCAAAGTAAATGTCAGAAATAAAGTGACTCTCATACAAATATTTGGCTACTGTACACATTCCTAAACCTTGACCACTGGAGATGCTGTTACCTTCTCTGTCAACATTTGGCTCAATGTGTTGCGAATACTTAGGAAATAGCATGTTTCTTAAATAGTGAAAAAAAAAAAGCAATGAAAAATGAAGAAATTAGTAATAATGTCGTGTATGCAACTCATGCATGCCGTGCCTTCTTACGTCTCTACGTGTGATCACAATTTAAAAGATAAGGAAAAGCAAATAACTATACGTCTATTATATGACTGAGAAGAGGAGCTAAGGGAAAAGTATCGGTACCTGTAGGGATAGAGAGATCATGGCAAAACCTATGAAATCTACAGGCTGCTTTTGGGCTGTAGGTGCTCTTTAGCCTGGTTACTTGGGATTTTCTGGTTTAAATTGTTGCCCAGCTAAGGGTCTGCAGTCAACTCAGGAGATTGCATGGCCCCTCCTGGGTTAGTGCGTCCATCGGTTTATTCTAGGCTTGCAGGTAACATTATTTCATCAAGCTGTTACTTTCTCACAGACATGTATTTCTGGTTGCGGGCATAGATATTATTGTTGTTGCAATTAATATTGTAAAATAACTAAATGTTGGGTTCAGGCTCCATTATGGTAGGCAGAATAAAATGTATTCAAAATATAACATGCATTAGAGGCAGGGATACTTACAATAGTAACAACAGCTATCGCGGACTAGTAATTTGCAAGTGTTTATTCAGTTCTTTGAAACAAGAAACATTAGTGAAGGTTGTATTGGACACCAGCCATTATAAACTGTCAGTTTCTCAATAAATACTATAGCAATTTTCAAATAGCCAATCGTCAACATTTTAGATTGTCTTTTGATTCTCTCAAGACAAAAAAAAACAGATAGATGTTGAACTGGATAGCCACTGATCCCTTTCACCATTCACTGATGAATCCTTTCATGTGCTCTCCCACCCACCGTTTCCTCGTCATGACAGCATATCTTGCAATTATTTTACCTTTTTACAAAAATGAGAATTTTGATAATACAAAAATATTTTTCTACTTTATTTGTTTTTCTAGGGCTAGAGTAGGTTGTTTTATTAAAATATCATAAGTTGTTATGTTTTTCTCCTCTCTCACCTGCATTCTTTTTCAGACTCCAGAATCACAGTATCACAGTATCACAGTATGGTAGGGATTGGAAGGGACCTCAAAAGATCATCTAGTCCAATCCCCCTGTCGGAGCAGGAACACCTAGACGAGGTTGCACAGGAAGGTGTCCAGGCGAGTTTTGAATGTCTCCAGAGAAGGAGACTCCACAACCTCCCTGGGCAGCCTGTTCCAGTGCTCTGTCACCCTCAAATGGGTATCATAAATGGTATAGAATAGAATGGTATCATAGAACATGACATTTGAAAATAGTTGAATTAACAGCAGACCCGCAGAAAGAGATGGACTTCAGGAAAAAAAAATCTCTTAAAACAGGAGGAAAAGAGCAGTGATACTCAGAAAAGGTTCTTCAAACTGGAAAACATATTCCTATTAGAGTTCAGGTTTTGGCTGTGATTCAGACTGATATATTTTCACATTGAGTTTATCTCCCTTCCCTCACGTTATTTTTAAGATACATGGGTAGGACTCAAAAAATTATGTACAAAGATCTGTTTTAATACTCTATAGCTTCATTTACAAAGATGCAGAGTACTCACAGCTTCCGTAGAATCTAATGGGACTTCTGGAAACTCAGTATCTCTGAAAATCAGGCCATTAATTTTGAAAATGTGCATTAATTACTCTCTAGGCTGTAATAGCTCACTTGATTTTACTATAATCTACATTCTTTTGAAAAAGTGTATTTTTGACCTGGTACACTGCGCTTGCTCCTAAAGAGCAGTCATATCTTATCATGTAAAAGCTTCTTTATAACTGATCCAATTATTGACCTGTGGCATTGACCTTAATGAAATGTAATATTTCCAAAGGAACGGTACAATCCATTGTGTTAATATCTGGTTGACAGGCATACTCTTGAAGGCCTCATGCTAACAATAGCTATGGAATTTATTGAAATAATTAACTTGATGAAACAAAAACCCATGTATTTCCACTAAGCAATAATTTAAGTGGTTTAAATTTCCATTTTCTCAATTGCGTCTAGTCTAGAGTATGCAGCAATGTTTGCAGAATTAACCGAAACCCACGGTCGTTTTCAAAAACATTCTGTTCTGGTAGATTTTCAGATCTCATTAAAACATTTTGCTTCTAGACTGGGACCTGCCACACTGGGTTTATGAGTTCCAAATACCTGCAGATTAAGGAAATCTGATACCAGTCTTAGGTGTAGATTGTCACAATAATTACTGTTAGCAAACAGCAAAAGCCTAACAGGTAAGCACTCCCACTTTGAATAATTTCAGTTAGGATTCTTTGCACTGAATGCGATTCAAAGGATAAGCGTTATCTTTTCTATACGTCTATATAAAATCCTTTTTTTAAGTAGTGTCACTCTCAGCCGCCGCATTCAGTGCAATTTAGTGCTGTTAGATGCTTTCCTGTCACATGGTTATAGCTAGGTAGATTAATAGGAACTTCTATCTGGAAATTTCTTTCCTGTTATTGTTCTCCCTGAGCAGTTGATGGCTAAGTTAATTCTCTTTAGTTTTGTCATGCACTGAAGCACACATTGCCAAGCTATGATAAGCTTTACACAGGGAAAAAAAAAAAAAAAAAAAAAGCCCTTGTGTCCATCAAAGTCTTAAACTTGCATTTTAAACTTTGGCCTGACCTGATGTGCCATTCAAAAAGCTTCAAAAGATTATTTTTTGTTAAGAAAGGTTCAATATGTCCCGAGGCTATCGGTTTTGAGTTAAACTGGGTGAAGTAGAAATATTTTACTCATCAGCTTTGCAGTCACAGAGTTTGCCTCAGCTAGAACAAAACTGCTGAGGCATTTAGAGAAAATTAACCCCCCATCCTGGCAGCCAGATGTGACTGGTTTCTGATGAATGCACATGAGTGGGCTGAAAAACCAAGAGACTGTGAAATTCCTGTCAGGTCCGTACAGCGCAGAATGGGCTATTGACTGCTTTCTATATTTCCCTCCATCATTCTTCTTGAACGCTGCCATTAATTTCCTCTCCTACTCTGACTTGGGAATTTAATTATTTTTTTCCTTTTTTCTTTTTTTTTTTTTTTTTTTTCCCCCCTCTTCCTCCCCCATTTCCCTTCCTTCTTACCTCTCCCCCCTGTCCCACCCTCCCTCCCCCTCCCCGTTCCCATTCCCGTTCCTGTTGCGGTGGCGGTGACCGTCCCAGCTTTGGGCGCTGCAGAGGCGGCTGCGCGGGGCGCTGGCGGCGCGATGGAGGCAGCGCGGCCTCTCCATCCAGGCTGGGCTGGCGAGGATCCAGGCAGCCTCTCAGGAGAACGCTCAGAAAATATTAGCTGTGCAGGTAGGTGATTGCAGGGAAGTCGGAAAGATCATTCTGATCTAGATTGAAAAGCAAATGATGGGTAGTGTGATGAAGCATTAAAACCATATCCCATCAGAGTTTTATAAATTTTTAACCTCTTTAATAAACTGGAATTGCATGAAGGATGAATTCAGTAAGTTAGCACATATACCACGCGTAGTTTGAAAAAAAGGGGGAGAATAGATTTATTTCTCACAAACCTTTGAAAAGATTATTATAAATACATTGGATATAAATATTTGAAACATAGAGCGGCGTTAGTACTGCTGCTCTGTTTTAGAAAATGTTACTGTGTCCTGTTTTGTGCAAATATTATTTCCATGGTAAACAATATTGTCATTTTCACTATTTTCGTATTTAATTTCTTTAGCAGGAGACTGGTTTTTAGAAGTATTACACCTTCCTAACTCAGTTACACGATGACTTTCCCTTGTTTGTAAAAAAGCAACACTGGGGGGGCTATGAGATTTAAAAATGGTTTCCAACGATGTATGGTTTCTCATTTTATGACTTGTTCCCTGGATATATATGTTTACTAGGGAAAATAACTACTATATAATACAGTGTGAATGTTCTTTTTGTCTTGTGCTATGGTATCTTATTCATATTTCTGTAAAGCCGCTCCTTTCAATCTCTTCCCATAGTTAATGGCCATAACCAGATGGTGTTTGTGAAGGGTTTTTAAAAGACTTAAGTGAAAAATTTCTCTAGACTTACTACTGGCAAAAGAAGTTATGTTGCTGAGGTAGCTTTAGCGCAGCATATTCTTACAAACCTTGTCTCTAATTTTTAACACTCAGGCTTTGTTGTATGGTTGCGGAAACAATTCTATTACATTTTAATATTATGTAATTGCACTTCACAGTTAATGTCTGATGCAATAAAGTAAAAGCTAACTTGAATAAGTTGTAGAAATCCATTAAACTGCATCAGCATCATGATCTGATTTCAGTATCTCACTAAGAGGATTTTTATTTTAAAATTCCAAATTTCCATATATGTTCCACTTCTAGAAAAGATTTAGAAAATCCTAGTCATATTAAAATCAGAAAGTCAAGAAAAAGTAATTAAAATGAAAATATAATCAGATTTTATACTTTATTAGTGATTTTTAATACTCTTAATATTATGGATTTGGGGGAGTGTTATATTTGTTCAATATTGCACTGATCTGTGTGCCACTGAAAACAGGTAAGCTGGGAACGGCACTTTTCTTCATTCAAAATTCTCATTTAGCATTTAAAATACTGGAAAAGCTCCATTTTTATTTTTGCGGGGGGGATTGCTGGGATGATTTCTGTTCTCTTCTGTGTTCAACTACTCCAACAGTAAGTGAAGAACAGAGGTGATCAATGTGTGGCCCAAAGCTCATGAATAATAATAGCAGTGACATGGAAGCCACAGGTGGCAGTTGGCTGCCTCACACATGAATCTTTACATTAATCTAATGTTACACAGTATTTTAATAGCTGTACTATGAACCTCATATACAATTGAACTCTTATGTCAATAACTAGTCCATGTTACAGTGAATGAGTTTTGCAGAATTCCTTCACCTTGGCATAAATGTTTCCACATATGCCGTTCATGCTGAGAAGCTGTGTCTGTAAATCTTGTCACCCTGAATAACTCAGCTACCTAGAAATGGGCCTAAACTAAGCTTTTTGATGTGAGTCCCAGCAACATTTCTAGATGTTCAGATCCCAGTACCTCAGACCTACCAAAGACAACATTTTGTTCAAAGTCTGGTGAATATTCTGTTCCCTATCGTCTTCCACTATCCATGACATCCTTTTCTGATATTCTGATCCTTTCCTGGTATTCTAAGATTCTTGCTATGTTTTTATGCAGTTTGACTGATAATAACTTACTATTGAAATAGGGAACAAGAAAAATATATAAAATTAAAATGGAAACTAGTTCAGCTAAGAGCAATTACCAAGGTGTATAGAAGAGTATTTCCTTTCAGCTACACAATATTTTTCTATTTTAGAGGTCTTGGCAGTGATTTTTTTATGTATGGACCAGTGTCTTTGTTTTATCTGTGTTGTTGTCAGATCAATCTATCCTTCTGTCAATTCAGTTCTTATATTGATGACATTGAGCATAGTGGCGCACACTTCCAAAGTAGAAGCTGGCAGCCATTCCCCTCCCTTCCTCTTCTCTCAGCAAGAAATACCCCGAGTTTGTTGTTCCTAGCGTCTGTCTCGCATTCAAGCCTGAGGATGAGAACCCGCTGTGCTGAACAGTGTGCGAGTGTGTACTGAAATGGTGATTCCCGCTCACGAGAGCTTGCGTCCCCGTAGCTACCTTGACGAGAGCAAACAGGAGCAGGTGAATCACAGAGGAAGAGTGAATTAGAAGAGGCAGTAGATACAGTTCATTGGCTGCTTAAGTGTTTTCTAATATTTTACAGAAGCCATGACCTGGGTGAGATCCAAGACAGACTTGAAAGTAGATAATGGAGGGGGTTTTGCCCTTCTCACCAGGTACTTTTTAACTAGCAACACTCTCCATTTATACACAGCAGCAGTGTTTGGGAGAATTATGATGTGAAAATCAAGAACTGCCTCAGACTGGAAGACAGATTTGACCAGCATTTCATCATTACTAGTCTACACTACTAAGCCTATTTTTAAAAGTCTGGACTTAGAATCGTAGAATCATAGAATGGTTTAGAGTTGGAAAGGACTTTAAAGATCATTGAGTTCCAACCCCCTGCCATAGGCAGGGACACCTCACACTAGACCAGGTTACCCAAGGCCACATCCAGCCTGGCCTTGAGCACCTCCAGGGGTGGGGCCTCAACAACCTCTCTGGGCAACCTGTTCCAGTGCCCTACCACCCTCAAAGTGAAAAACTTCTTCCTAATGTTTAATCTGAACCTGCCCTCTTCCAGTTTAAAGCCATTCCTCCTCATCCTATTGCTACATGCCTGAGTAAAAAGTCCTTCCCCAACTCTCCTGTAGGCCCCCTTTAGTTACTGGAAGGCCACAATAAGATCTCCCCGGAGCCTTCTCTTCTCCAGGCTGAACAGCCCCAACTCTTTCAGCCTCTCCTCATAGGAGAGGTGCTCCAGCCCTCAGATCATCCTCATGGCTCTCCTCTGGATGCACTCCAACAGATCCATGTCCTTCATATGTTGGGGACTCCAGAGCTGGATGCAGTACTCCAGGTGGGGTCTCACGAGAATGGAGTAGAGGGGCAGAATCACCTCCTTTGACCTGCTGGCCACACTTCTTCTGATGCAGCCCAGGATACTGTTGGCCTTGTGGGCTGCGATCACACATTGCTGGCTCATGTCGAGCTTCTCATCAATCAGCACCCCCAGGTCCTTCTCCTCAGGGCTGCTCTCCAGCCATGCCCCGCCGAGCCTGTATTTGTGCTTGGGATTGCCCCGACCCAGATGCAGGACCTTGCACTTGGCCTTGTTGAACTGCATGATGTTGGCTTGCCTTCCAATTGCTTCCAATGCTGCAGATAGACCATAATGCCTGTAAGACTTTGTGCTTGAGAAGGAGGAACTAGGCCTGTAATAAGGTGACATTGCCAAAGCCATTAGCAAGGAGGGTGTTTCCAGTAACAGGTATTGGTGGAGTTAGTCATTACCTTTAATAACCACCAAAGAAAGCAAAACCTTAGTAGGGATCCCAGTTAATAGCAAAGTGCTTTTGTTAATGATAATTTGAAAAAAATAGATGCTTGCAATTAAATGTCCCTAAAAGTTTTAAATTAAGAGGAGAGCTTTACAATGATGGCAAGCTCCTTTGGTGTCTGGTCTCTCTAATTCATTTCAGAAAGAATTATATGCAGGGTACCAGTCCCAGTTTCTGTTCACAGAGTTTTCAGAGTTGGAAGGGACCTCTAGAGATCATCTAGTCCAACTCCCCTTGCTAAAGCAGGATTGCCCAGAGCACATTACTCAGGACTGCATCCAGGCAGGTTAGCACTAAACTTAGTACCAATGCCAGAGATTTGCCGTTGGTCGTCCACCCTGCTAGTTAAGCACAAATCTGAGCTCACTGTTAATTCGAAGCGTCCCTCCCTGTCACACTGCTAATGCGTGCCCTTGGGCTGAGCGTGCCCTTGGGCTGAGCCGACTTTCTTTGGTAATTGTACTAAACTGAACGGGGTTGCAGCGGGGGCAGTGTCCCCCCTAGAGCACTCGGCTAAAGTACCCGTCCCCTTTGGGGGTGCTGCTGTCCCCAGAAGAAGCAGCCTGGCTGTAAGAGGCTGCCGCATGCCAGCACCATCTTAAATGTCCTAGGGCCAGAATCTCTGCTTTGCCATGATTATGCTTTAGGTAGCAAAGGCAGAGTGTCCTGTGTTTACCTCCTCGGCTCTCTGTCCAGCCTTAGCACCAGCTGTCCAGATTTTTGGTCTGCCTGGCCCTACCCAGCAGCAGTGTGCTTTACCAGGGAGTCATAACCGGAGCGCAGTGCCTTCTGGCTGCTCCTCCTCTTGGGTCTCTGTTCTGAGAAAGAAGACCAAAAAGCATTCTTCAGTATGTAGCAGAAATGAGTATATGCTTTCTGAGCTCACACCACGGCTATGTGCCTGAAGACATGTTAATATTATCCAAATGTGTTAAAATTGTCCAAAGCACCAACAATATGAGTGTGAACCATGAAGGCAGAATTATGGGAGTCAACCTCTACTGAATATTAGCTTTTCCCATTTTTTTGCAAAGGTTTATTGGTCTGTATTGTATGTGGTGACATTGCTAGTTTTTTAAAAATAAAATGTCATTTTAATTTATATTAAGCTCCTTTTGTTTCAATCAAACTTTTAAATATATATTCCCTGGTTTATATCATGAACCTCGTAGCCATTATGCTTTTTCAACATATAATATTTGCTTTGGAAATAGGAATGATCAACTGACTACTTAGCGTCCATGTGTTTTGTGAATATACTTCTGGCAGAAAATGGATTTTTAAAATTGAGCATTTCAGTTGTGATGTTAAAAAAGGGGATAAGAGATTCTTCCATAGTAATAGGAAAGAATAAATATGTTGGCAATCGAATCAACTGCTAGAGCAGAGATCAGTGACTGAAATGATCTCTATTTTCAAATTTGGCTCTTCATCTATTTCATTTTTTGTAAAGTGCAGGATTGTTTCTTGGGCAAAACTATGTCATCTTCATATGCTCTAACTTTTTTCTAACCCATTTCAAGTTTTAAAAAATCCTTTACTGCTGTCTGACTGCAACCAGGGGCAGAATTTGAGAGATTACCATTGCAGTGCATGAAGTGCGCTAGAAGTGCACTAGAAGTGCACAAAGCACCGCTTTGCTCTTCTTTCACGTTTACATACGTGCTCAATGACTCTGAAAAGAGAACTTGTTTTTATCATGATAGTCAAGGAAAGTTCTATGATCTCCACTGTAGATTACACTGACTCTTCACCTAAACTTAATTATGTTAATAGTCAAAGGACATTCTATGTGGTAGGAGAGAAGCAAAGGCTACTGCTGAAGTCAGTGACAGCTTTTCTTCAAATAAAAGCTCTTCTGGTTGGGGTTTGAAGAAATGTGAAAGAGCAATGTGGGGAAAATTTCGCTATCACAGTTGGTGTAGTCCATATTCTGTAGTTTGCTGGAGGATTTCAGTCTTCAAAAATCCTTCTACAATCATTAAATACATTTTTAATCTGAAAGAAAATAATAGAAGTAATCTCTTTAATTTAGAAAAATCTGACAAAAACGTAAAGCCTTTTCTCCCCAAAGTGTACAGGCAAGGTATTTATTATGGTAATGACTTTTGTTTTCCCAATAATGTTTTGGAGTTTCAATAACTTGGCTCTTGAGTAAGTTCAATTAGCTATCTAATTGCAAAAATGATATATGATGGCAGGTGTAGCTTTATTTAGGACTGTGGCTGTGCTTTAATCCTGACATTCTTCAATTTAGTCCATCCTTATAAATGATTTATCTTGACTATAGTTATGCCAGAATTAGTTTGGGGGCCAAAGTGCTAACAAAAAGAATATCATCATTGCTACCCTCATTGTAATTTTAAAGTATTTCATATATACTTCTTCTGATGGTGTCATGACAAAGGTACCTTTTTGATAAATAGAAGATTATTGGCTTATTTTTTAATAGATCTGCACCTTTGATAGCCATTCACTCCAGTGCAAAGTGATATAAAAATAGATCATCAGAATTTAGAGTTCGGAAACTTTCTATCTGGTAGCAGTTTTACCCATTTTCATTAGGTGGAAATTGCTACATAAGGCACAAAGGAATGATGCATCAACCCACAGAGTGTCGCTTTGCCTGCAGAATGCTATGATTATTTATACATTTTCCTCAGTTGTACTGAAGTTGCTTGATTATCTTGAAGTCTTAAAAAACTTCTTGACAAAGCTGTTGTAGTTCAAAATAATTCCACTGTACTGAACTACACCAGTTTACACTGTATTGTCTTTATTTGGGCAATTTTGCGGAGGTCACTAGAGAAAGGACTGTTCTTAACTAAGGCTTTGAAGCTTTGCTGAATCTACTGCGGGCATCTCAGTGGATACTGCATCTTGTTTTACTGACTGTGCAAAATCTGTGGTTTTCCTGGCACCCTGTTCTACCCCTTACAGGAAAGAGCCAGTGCAGTTCCACTAAGGCCAGGACCAACTGTAATCCTGGGTGTTAAAAGCAGTGTTTGCCCTTTTGCTTTCTGTAAACCACTCATTCTTAACTTGCTTTTTAGCTGTCAGATGGTAGTCAATTTAAGTACATCTTTTGTTCTCTAACTTATTAACACAGGTGTGTTATGGTGTCCCTCAGGGCTGACGATCTTCAAAATCTGTACGCCTTCTCTTTTATTTTTCTCTGTTACGGGTTGAGTTATCACCATTTATGCTGATTACACTCAGTTGTGTCTTTTTTGCCTGCTGATTTCACTTTAGCAGTCTTGCTGTTTCTGCCTTGTCTTGGAGACATATGGGTTTGGATGACAGATAACTTTTCTTAAGGGGACATGGCTGCACACCTTTTAATTAGTTCTAAAGCTTTTGTATTTAATCACACTTATTCATAGTAACCATTTAAAATATCAAGGTTAAATTTTTCTGGTTTTATTATTCATTTATAGAATACTTATGCAGTTAAAGGGGAATTGAGACCTGGTATTTTTGCTCCTGCTCATGGGGGTAATCCTTCTGAGTTGAAAAATTTGCTACTTGGTCAATCAGGTTCTAAAGAAACATGGAAATCAGCACCCAGTATATAGTTTCTAAATATATATGGCTTTCCTCTGAAATGCTTATGAATTTTGGATAATAACATCTGGAATTCTTCAAAATATGATCCCATGTTTTATTTCAATCCTTAAAGTAATTATTTTTGTCTAGATTTTTCTAGATTGAGCTGATGACCCGGACAAGCATTCCCCAAAATGTCTGAATTTACTTATCATGTAGGCATAGCAGCAAATACAGCTGCCATGGAATAGACACAGAAAATGTTCATGACCATTTATTTTGTTGCTTCATGATGAGAGGGACCCTTCTACTGAGACAGTGCAAAGTAGTCTCAAAATAAACCCAATTCATAGAAGAAATTAGAACCTGCTTCATTTCTTTGCCTCATTTTCATGGTCTGTGATTTTGCTTATCACATGGCAAGACTCTGATGTCTTTATTCTGACATGATTTCCTTTACTGTTTTTGAAGTGTACATATCATTTGGCACAACTCAGTTGCATTTACCTTTTTGTGCCACTTACACCTTAGCACACCAAGCTTCTTGTGCTTCGCATAAACGCTTTATTTTTCAAAGCGTCGTGCCCAAAGGCTGATATAACCACAAACATTTCCTGGCAGGCATAAGAACACCTATAGTGGTCTTAACTGGCTTATTCTTCTATGGCTTCACTTGAAAGTTTCACTGTATGAAGTAAATGTGATATGAAGCAAGTCATTTAGAAATGTGGCTATCACTTAAAACCTCTAATATATAGTAGGGAGATAAAGAAAACAGTTCTGCTAGTTGCCCATCAATTATGGAGGCTAGAAGATAGTCTCTGCAGACAATCAAATTAGTCTCATATTTTTAAGATTAACCTGACCAGGATTGTTGTAGTGATAAATTATTTGGTTTGTTTGCAAGTGTACATTTTCGATATACAATTTTTGTGCAGAAATATGTATGAGTATTTTGAGTACTAAAAATTCATAGAATCATAGAATCATAAAATTGTCTAGGTTGGAAGAGACCCTTGGGATCATCGAGTCCAACCATCTACCCTACTCTCCAAAGTTCTCCCCTACACCATATCCCCCAACACCACATCTAAACATCTCTTAAACACATCCAGGGATGGTGACTCAACCACCTCCCTGGGCAGTCTATTCCAATGCCCGACCACTCTTTCTGTGAAAAATTCTTTCCTAATGTTCAGTCTAAGTCTACCCTGTTGGAGCTTGAAGCCATTCCCTCTTGTTCTGTCATTAATTACCTGTGAGAAGAGACCAGCACCAACCTCTCTACAGTGTCCTTTCAAATAGTTGTAGAGAGTGATGAGGTCTCCTCTCAGCTTCCTCTTCCTCAAACTAAAGAGTCCCAGCTCCTTCAACCGTTCTTCATATGATTTTTTTGCTATATGATTGTGACCTAGGAGATAATGGAAACATGCCATCTAATCTAGGAGATTATTTCAAAATTTCTTTTAAAAGAAGAATTCTTAAGAGTTGTATTTCTTCAGTGTTCACCACCACATACTGGAATCCATCTCTAAATATAACCAGAGTAGCCCTAATTGTCCACTTTCTTACACTTTCTAACATCCACACACAGAAATGTCTTAATAATTTTAAATGTGCTATCTAATAGAAAGGTATAGATACTTTTTTTAATAATGAAACACAACTTCACAGAATTAAGTTTACTACAAGTAACTTGATGCCTGACTTTAACTGATGAGACTACTAGACAAACTTCATTTCTCATTGAGCAAAAATTATTCTCCTATTAAAGATAAATGAAATCCAGAAATGCAGCCTATGAATTCATATTCTTTCCACCTATAACTCTGATAACTTACATTTGTGGGCCAAACACTCAAAGATCCAGTCAAGTCTAAGGAACTGGCAAGCTTGGTATCTCTACTGCTTTTATTATCAGCAGGGCTACTCAAACCAGTAGGTCTTAAAAGACAAGAAGAGAGAAACTGCATGACTTCCTGCTTCTTCAAAATTGATCCACTAAGTCATGTCACTGCTGCAGCAATCTTTAAGCCTCAGATTATTCTCTGTACTCCCTGAGAGAGAGATTCAGAGTTTAAAACTTGATGGAATAAAAATGTGCTCAAACACTGTATCATAAATTGAAAAGTTTTCAAAAAACATGGAAGTTGTTGTGCTGGACGCCTTTTCCAGAATTTGAAGGCTACTGGATTTCAATTTCTTGAAGTAGCATAAATATTACTTTTTACTTAAATAACTAAATTCTGTGTTGAAATGTTTACACAAAATAGGCTGAATTAAGTTTATAGAAATAACTGTGATCCTAAGATTTCTAAATTGAGTACCTTGTTTTTATAATCTTAATAATTTTCTTTTAAGTTCTTTTCTTAAACTCTAATATTTCCAAGAATGTAAAACATTATATTGACACCTTGATCATCAGCAGAATTAGTACCAATACACTTATCTTTAACTAATGGAGTAAATAACTGCAGTAGGCTGTCATTTATCTCTTATTCAGTAATTTATTGCTCACCCTTTTTATCTAAGCAAAGTCCCTCCAGCTCAGTGTTTACTTTTCCTAGCCCAGTGTCAATGCTGCATCTCATCCCAGATCAAATCAGACCTCTCTCCTCCACCTGACTCATTCCCAAACTGCTGGACCAGCCATTTCTGCTCTCCCTTCAACCTCCTTTTCCAGTCTTAGTCTCTGGCACTACCTATTGATTTGCATTTTCCTCTATTGCCTTGTTGCTTGCTCAAGTCCCAGCCTCCATCTTTTTTCCAACCAGTGGTCACCTTCTTCCACCTTTCAGCCTCTGAGATCTGCCAATTCATAGAGTCATAGAATGGTTAAGGTTGGAAGAGACCTTTAAGATCATCAGGTCCAACCGTTAACCTAGCACTGCCAGGTTACCACTAAACCATGTCCTGCATCACTACATCTACACATCTTTTAAATATCTCCAGGGATGCCAACTCAATCACTTCCCTGAGAAGCCTGTTCCAATGCTTGACAACTCTTTTGGTGAAGAAATTTTTCGTAATATCCAATCTGAACCTCTCCTGGCACAACTTGAGGCCACATCCTCTTGTCCTTTTACTTGTTACTTGGGAGAAAAGGTCGAGCCTCGCCTCGCTACAACCACCTTTCAGGTAGCTGCAGAGAGCAATAAGGTCTCCCCTCAGCCTCCTTTTCTCCGGACTAAACAATCCCAGTTCCTTCAGCTGCTCCTCATAAGACTAGTTCTCTAGACCTCTCACCAGCTTTGTTGCCCTTCTCTGAACATGCTGAA
Organism: Vanellus vanellus; assembly: GCF_965231255.1. Classification (NCBI taxonomy): domain Eukaryota; kingdom Metazoa; phylum Chordata; class Aves; order Charadriiformes; family Charadriidae; genus Vanellus; species Vanellus vanellus. The sequence continues at coordinate 122,760,180 of NC_138906.1, read as the reverse complement.
GCACCTCAATATCTTTCTTGTAGTGAGGCGCCCAAAACTGAACACAGTGCTCAAGGTGGGACCTTACCAGTGCTAACTACAGAGGTATAATCGCTTCTCTGGTCCTGCTGGCCACACTATTCCTCATACCAGGCAGGATGCTATTGGCCTTCTTGGCCACCTGGGCACACTGCTGGCTCATATTCAACCGGCTGTCAACCAGCACCTCTATGTCCTTTTCCACTGGCAGCTTTCTAGCCACTCCTCCACAGTCCTGTAGGGCTGCATGGGGTTGTTGTGACCCAAGTGCAGGACCCAGCACTTGGCCTTATTGAACCTCATACCATTGACCTCGACCCATCAATCCAGCCTGTCCAGAGCCCTCTGTAGGGCCGTCCTACCCTCAAGCAGATCAACACTCCCACCCAACTTGGTGTCATCTGCAAACTTACAGAGGGCGCACTCGATCCCCTTGTCCATATCATTGATAAAGATATTAAAGAGAACCGTCCCCAGTACTGAGCTCTGGGGAACACCACTTCTGACTGGCCACCAACTGGATTTAATTCCATTCACCACCACTCTTTGGGCCTGGCCATCTAGCCGGTTTTTAACCCAGCAAAGTGTACACCCATCCAAGTCAGGAACAGCCACTTTCTCCAGGAGAATGCTGTGGGAAACAGTGTCAAAAGCTTTACTAAAGTCTAGGTAGACAACATCCACAGCCTTTCCCTCATCCACTAAGTGAGTCACTTTGTCATAGAGGGAGACCAGGTTAGTCAAGCAGGACCTGTCTTTCATAAATCCATGCTGACTGGGCCTGATTACTTACTTGTCCTGTATGTGCCGCGTGATGGCACTCAAGATGATCTCTTCCCTAACCTTCACCAACACAGAGGTCAGACTGACAGGCCTGTAGTTTCTCGGATCCTCCTTGCAGCCCTTCTTGTAGATGGGCATCATATTTGCTAACCTCCACTCAACTGGGACCTCCCGGGTTAGCCATGACTGCTGATAAATGATGGAAAGTGGCCTGGTGAGCACGTCTGCTGGCTCCCTCAGTACCCTTGGGTGGATCCCATCCAGCCCCATAGACTTGCATGTGTCTAAGTGCTGTAGTAGCTCACTAACCATTTCCTCTTGGATTATGGGGGCTTCATTCTGGTTCTTGTCCCTGTCTTCCAGCTCAGGGGGCTGAGTACCCAGAGAACAACTGGTACCCTATTAAACACCTATTAAAGGCTGGGGCAAAGAAGGCATTAAGTACCTCAGCCTTTTCCTCATCCTTGGTCACAATGTTTTGTCCTGCATCCAATAAAGGATGGAGATTCTCCCTAGTCCTCCTTTTGTTGTTATTGGATTTATAGAAACATTTTTTATTGTCTTTTACAGCAGTATCCAGATTAAGTTCTAGTTGGGCTCTGGCCCTTCTAATTCCAGCCTCTACCCTCACCTGACAGGCCACTGACAGTTTTCTTTCACTGCAGCCCAATTTTATCTCCTTGTAAGCCTTCCCCAAATCTAACTGTTGCTCTGTTTTGGCTCTTGTGCTGTCACATTCAAATCAAGCAATTTGCTCCTCCTTCAGCATCTACTGGGCAAAATGAAAGCACAGGCAGGACACCTCTACTCTAAGGCCCCTAGACCCAACCCAAATCACAGCAGTCCTGAGATACTGCTGCTGGAGAAGTCTTACGTGCTGCAAGGCTCAAGTTTGTGAAAATATAGTTTTCAGAGTGACTGAGTTCAAGTTGACATTTACCAAGCATGGGTAAAGTGTTTTCAGAGCCTCATGGCTCTAAAATTTTGTTGGTAGTAGTGTATGACCCATTTCTGTCATTTTTTAAATTTACCAAAAAAATCAAGTATTTGAGCCCAATGCCTAAATTTTGGATAAATTGTTGGGAAAAAAAATATAATGGATCCTATAAAAGCAAATACTTGGCAACTTTCATAATATGCAATGCTCTCAGCCCTACCTACAGTTCAGGGGAGTCCTTCCTATTATAGAAAAACAGTTTAAGTGGTTGAAACACCAGTGGTTCAAAATCCAGCAATAATTAATTCAAGTTCTTCTTAGCAAAATTAATAGGAATCCTTGATTCTCTTTGCAGAGCTGAGCTGTCTTGGTTTAAGTGTGTTATGAGTACCTGGGTCAATATGCACATACACAACCAAAATGCCTCAAAGTATTTTATTATAGTGCTGTGAAAAGTTTGTGGGTTTGTTGTTTTGTTTTGTTTTTTTTTCAGAGAAACATAACCATTTCTCATCTGTAATGTTATTTTTCTAAATCATGTTTTGTCCTGATTGGAGCAATAGTATTGAATAGCAGAAAGGCCATAGTTTTTTTAAGCAGTACTGGCTAAACAAGAGAAAACATAGCTTGAATGTACATTATGTTCCCATCAGCTGTGCTGATAGATACCTGTATAGCAACAGAGCAAGCAAACTTCTAAATAGTTCCATTTAATGTAAAATGCTGTGTTTCAGAGACTTTTACGCTAAAATAGCTGTACATATTTTGGTACTGTGTTCAAGTTTAAGGCCAAATTATAGGTAACACTGAGGTTTATGATGATGATTCTGTCTTTTGAGACCTTGGCCAAATATGACAAACCTCTCAAAGGTCAATCATTTGGATCACAAGATTCCCTTTGTAAGTAAAACCAGAACAGTTTTGCATGTACTTACTCCTTCAACAAGCCAATGGTAGCTCTGAATGACAAGAGAATACGGCAATGAGCTGACAAGTAAGACGGTTATTCAGTTGTTATGTGTCAAAAAGAAAAGGAAATGACACTTCATAGATTTGCTTTTCCAGCAATTGACAGAAGCCTTCAGCGTACAATTAAGAAAAGTTAAATAAAGCCCATTTTTAGGAAGACAAGATTAAGGATAGGATTTATGACGTTATACTGTGGCCAAATGAGCAAATGCTGGTTTTATAAGTAAAAACTAAGGAATTAATTTTCTTTATCCAGTACAGCGGGTAAAGAATCAGAAAAATGACATTGTAAATTAATGATTCAACCTTGCAACATCACTTTGGGCTATCTGAAGTTTAGTAACCTCCTTCTACCCGTTTTAAACATATATCAAAACACAGGTTTAATGATGAACTGTTTACATGTTGAAAGCTCCTATTTGGCAGCTCTTCTGTTTTTGTTGTCACCTGAATTAATTATGGTAGTTCAGAACATCTCTAGTAAACATGCTGATATATCATAGATTATAAACTCATCTACCGAACTCTTAACCATGGTTGCAAAGTAGATTATTTTATTTAAAGACAGCAGTTTAAAAATTTAGGCAGTTAATTTAATTATCCTCTCCCAGAAGTATAAGAAGAAATCAGAATCCTAGTGTGTATAGCATTATACTTGCATAGGAAAACTTACAGGAGCATTTTTGCCTCAAACTCAATAATTTCAGTTATAATCACTAACTATGTTTTTGTTTTACAGAACCAGTATGATTTGGAAAAAGAATAAAATTGCTTTTAAAGTACAAAAATAATTATGAACCACTTGAAATGTAATGTCTGTATTTTATTTCTCATCAGAATTCATTAGTGTGTAACATCAATAATTTAGCCCATCATTTGCCAACACTGACTTGGCTCAGTAGTTCAATCATGTAACCCTGTAAACTCACTTTCCATTAAAATGAATGTTGCTGACAAAGGATAACTAAAGAGATACTTCATTTATTAGCTAAAGAGATACTTCATTTATCAACATTTTTAAATTAGGAGTTTGGGACCACAGACACTTAGCTGGATAAATTATTCAAAGGAATCTTTGCATTAGGCCTAAAGATGTTTGTAGAATCAAATACAACGTTATCCAGAATTATAACTGCCTTTCATTTGTGTAACATGTAATTCGCAGTATACTATTCCAGAAACCAACAGAGCCACCTGCAGAGAATCAAATGACCTACCGGAATGAAATCCTGACTGTCATGTGCAAAATTATAAAATGTGTAGTAGTTATCCCGTATTTCGATTGACTCAATCAAGCATTTCCCATGGAAAACTCCTTACAAGAAACTTCTTGCAACAGGCACTATAATCTTCCAAAGTAGCACTTGAGGTATGGAATGTTTTACATTATTTCACTATGAGCAGCTTCTTCAAATCCAGTCATTATACTCTCCAAACAGATCCTTTAAAAACATTCAGGTTTCAGACGCAACGTCTCAGCTTGTCAATTCTCCAGCCTTTTTCCTAGAGACCTACGCTTTCTTACCAGGATACTGCCTTCATTTTCTAAACTTCAGTCTTTTTTTTATTTTTTTTTGCTAGCTTATTACAACTTGTACACAAACGTTTCTTTTTTGAAATAAACAGGTGCTTGAAGCGTGTGAGGACAAAGTTAAGAATAAAATAAAAACCTCTCATAACATATCTTTTGCCTGTGCCTGGAAAGATAGAGTTGGAAACCAAATCCTTCCTGAGGACAAATCAGTCAACATCTGTCACAGGATCCACATAACATGGCTGTCATCTGACTGCATACTCTGGAGGGCTGCTGCTCGCAGTACAGAAGCAACCAATTAAGGACATAAGCAGAAAACAAATAAAAATGTTACAGTACCAGTTCGGTACAAGCCACGACATTACTGTCCAGTTCCCCTTACTCTTTTCCATCTATCTAGGTAGAATGTATATGGTTTCTCCAGAGAGTATTCCCATCTTTATCCCTTTCTCAAACTTCAGATTGGAGATATTCTGAACCTAGAGACAAGAACCGCTCCTCCTTCGAGCACTGTTCCGAGTACGTCCTGTTACAGTCTCTGTGCTCACAGGCTGTTATAAATACATTCTTGTGATACTCCGGGCTGAAGAGTGAGGGATCAAATTTAGGTCTTCATTTGCAAGTGTTCTCATAAGAAGTATTTTTTCTGAAATGATATTGGGATATTTCTCTGAGCCCGAGCGCTGTGTTAACGGAGCAGGTATGTGGTAGCAGAGCAGAAATCTCTCTTTGAGACAAAAGAAAAGAAGCTACTGTTGGCTAATTCAGGGGACTGAGAAGCTTTGTACAAGGAAATCTTTTTGGTAAATTTTTCTCTTTTTTGTGAGGGGAGAATGGGGTGGAAAGGATTACGGCTTAGAGTACTACTTGGTTCTTAAGAATAATTTTGAAGAAAATGAGAACAGAAGCATTCTCCTTTGATAGTGCTGTATTTCTCATTCCTATAATATTCAGCTTTGCTACAAGGGTATGAAATCTGTATCATCACTTCACTCAGAATCAGTTTTGGTGCTCCTACTGGCACTGGAGCAATAAGCTGGGAGTTAAAGACTCAGGAAGAGCAGTTTATTTCTTACGCTTAACTCTCCTCCAAAACTCTGATGGGTCACAACAGTTTCACTGAGTTGCTTTAGTATGCCAGCTCGTCACAGTTATCATGGAATTTTACTGGAGCATTTTAATTATCTATAATAATTCCAGAAAATCCTCCTTTTCATTTGGCACAGATTTTTCAAAGCTATAAGTTTTAGTTTTGTTACAATTTCTAATATAAGAAAATTGAAGTGTACACCAAACAAGGAAATTTTTAATGCTATGCTTTACTCCATTTAACCTTTAGGGACTAACAAGTCTTGCTAAACAAAACAACATCCTTAAAATCGGTCCCATTGATGAAGTTAGGCTGACTTCCTTAGATACAGGACTATTTTCCTCAAGGTGAAGGCAGAACAATCTGAATCAATATACATGCTCTCACTGTCTTGCCTTGTAGTGAAACTTTTATTCTGGGGGCTAAAATGGCATCTGCGTTTTAAAAGTAAGTGTTGTGGTGATAGTTTTATTATAATCTTGGTGGCCTGAGAAAGTAAGCAAGGCAGATTTTGTAAGGTAAGGCACTATCTTTTATTAGACTGGAAAAAAAGACAAGCTTTTGAGTACCCAAGTCCTTCCTGTTAGCATCATTTCTTGTATCTCTGATAACTTTCTGGGAGGGTGTTGAGCGTTATGTTCTTAGTTTCAGTGATATATATATTCATTGATAATCTAATTGTCACTCAGTTTAAAAAGTATATATATAATTATGCAGCAAAGACTTCCACCTGTATTCTGGTCTTTCTTAGATCTTAATATCTTACTTATCTTACTGTAATAACAATTCTCTACATTTCGTAATGACTCCTTTGACCTATACAGCTGATGAGTCTAGCCACTGCTGGTGTTATATTATTACCTTTCTTTTCCATTTATTTCTCATTCTTTTTAATTCCTACTTCTTTCTTCTTAACAGGTGAAGTCTCAAAGATAGGGAAAATTTAGAGGAGATGAGGAAGGAAATGATTTGACTAGACAGATCAGATTAGGATTTGAGATTAGCAATCTAAAACACAATAATGCAGTCATCTGAAAGAATTGATGTTTTTTCATTAGTTTCTCTAATTTTCTCAGTTCCATATGTCTCAAGGATAAAAAAACATTTGTCGTCTTCTATTGGTCATCAAAGAGCTGAGATTTTCCTGTATATAAAACATCAGAACTTTTCATTCCTTTGTAGTCCCTCAGACAGCATATAACTCTGGAGCTCGATCTGTAATAGTTTGACAGCGTCAGTGTCACCGTGACAGATACATTGCTGCCCAATAACCATTCAGGTTGAGAAGTCATGCACTTTAGCTTCACCAGTATGATTTCTGCCTTGCCAAGATCAACATCCACAAAAGTGGCCTGTTTGATCTGCCATTTTATTTGGAATAATTTAAGAAACCTTTTTAATAGACTTGTGTCTTTAAATAGTACTTTCCGGTTAGGGAATACTGAAGATTTTTCCTTTTCAAAACCAAAATAATTTTTTATTGCAGCAAATGAGGGGCAGAAGTACAAATTATTTTGGAGCCAAATCAACTTCCTTTGGGAGGAAGAGAAGTCTGTGAGGGGTGTGTAGATGTCCTCTGAAGCAGCATTTCCAGTTTTCTGTCCCTCTTGTATGATGGAGGTAGCTGCCATCTTGGACACTGATGTCCCTGGGGACATGATGAAGAGAAATTTGAGCGATCCACTCCATGACTTTCCCCCTTCATACCACACTCCTTAGCCTTGGGTAGTACAAGTTTTTTCTGACTGCTCAGTCCTACAGAGGCTTTAATGTCTATTTTCAGAGACTAGGAATGAATTTGAAAAATTTTTTGTGGATATATAGCTCTTCTAGCTGTTTCCAGGTTAATGCAAAACCTTCCTTTCTTGAGTTTCCATGTGTCCTACAGGGGCAGCAAGAGAAATACCTGACACTGTGGAAACTCAGAAGTATGATACTGAGATTACAGGGAGGTCTTCTGAGATTTAGGAATACTTTCTGAAACATAGGGAACTCTGGCGAAAATTCTCTTCAGTCCATTCTCATCTGTCTGTTCTGGGATAGGAAAATGTTAGGAAGAAATATCGCGTATGTTTGTTCTGCCCATATACTCTTCCCGACATAGCCTCTTATCATGACCATTGCTGGGAACAAAACGGTGGGTTAGATGGACCGTTGGTTTGATTCCACATTGCAGTTTATATGTTATGGTGTTATGGAAAAATGAGAACCTCAACACCAATGTTGCTGGCTTCTAAGGCAATATATGCATTTTCCAATTTGACATTGACATTTTATTTATATCCCTGTTATTATTCCTATGTTTATTTGCATAGTTTTCTGATTATCTTATTGATTTACTATTTCTTCATGTATTGCAGATATTCTGCATCTGTGTCAAAAGGTGGTTTGCAACTGTTACCTTTTTTCCCCTCAGGGAGCACATGAAATTATTACTTTTTGAGGATCTCTTTTCTAAGTAACTTTACCTAAACTTTAACTAAAAATTTACCATATGAGAGAACAAGTTTGTACAAAATGTGAATCATAACTGGATATGTACCACATCTAGGAAGAAGCTGATTCTCCAGGAGTTAATTTTAAAATACTTCCAAGTTATAATACTCATCAAACAATAATATTTTGCACATCTAAGCTAAAAAGCTTGAGGATAAATCCTCAAAATAAAATAAATTGAGCTTCAAGTACTGTTTAGGCAATTATTATTTGACTATAGGCGTGATGTTTCAAGACAGGAATTTACATGGCCAAAGTTCATTCCCTGTTCTTTTTTTCCATTCTTTCCTTCAGCAAATGAGTCCTCCTCCAGGAAGGAGGATTGTTAAAAAATAGGTTTCATCAGTAAAAGAATCAAGTTATTCACCTCTTTTTAAAGTTTTGCAGTCTAGCTCAGACATATATCCACATATATCTCGCTGTTCCTGCAATATGTTAGGTAGAACAGCTGACAAATGAAAAGATGGTAAGGGCTCAGGGCCTGATTTTGATAGTTTTCTGTGGTTTAAATCCATTAGTTTCATTAAAGTTACACCTAATTTATGTCTGTGTGAAAATCAAGCATTAAGTTTGCCTTGTATTTTTAGTCTTTATTTCTAATGATTTGAGAGCTGCTAGTATTCAATACTATCAGACTAATGGAGCAAATTAAAGATGAGTGACCTTATTTTATGTCATTGTATATTTAAAATAAATATTTTCAGTTTCTACAATTAAATAATGAAAAAAAAAATTCACTGAAACACTAATAAAGCATATGACTGTCGTAAACTTAATTTACTTAGTACACTGTAAAATTCAGCTTCCTTCCTAACAAGCTGAACTTTTTTCGTGAAAGTAGTGGAAATTTTCCTATGACCCAGCGCTTCATAAATGTGGTCGAAATGGCAACTAGAATAAAATGAAGCACTTCCTCAGAAACAGCTCTGCTGAGAATCGAATTGTTGTCTCACTGAAGTCCACAGCCTAATTTGAGAATTCATTTTACATGAATGTAATCCATTTATTTAAATCATTCATGGAAATGAGATCAGAGATATAAGGTACAGTTTGTAGTTTGTTTGTTTGTTTATTTCAGGAGTGACAGAATACATCCATAGCTCTCAGTTTTCAGTTAATGGGAACCCAGATGCATGCTAAACCTTGGCCTTAGACAGACGTATCGGTATCATTTCGTAAATGAGCCAGCACAGAAAATTTTCAAGACAATTCAATCTAATCTTAAATGTTTTATTAAATCTATTTTAAAATCAAGTCCGTGTCATTAATAAACTATCATTTGATGATTAGTTTTCCCTCTTGTAAACATTAGTTATTAAAAATTCCATTCAGCAAAATTTACAATATATGTTAATATTACCTTCATTTTATTACTAAAAGACAGTACATCGGGTCCAGATAAAAGGTATCAATACTTCAGACAAGATTTTTCTGGTGGTGGTTTTTTTAATGATATAAGAAACCCACAACTGAATCGCTGCACTACACTCAATTCTAGAACATCTTTAGAAACCAGAACACCAGGAAAAATGGCACTGGTTCCAATGCTAGCTTCTTTACTGAGTGCAAACTTCAGCAAAATCTTAGAAAGTCAAATCAGTAAGTCAGTGAAATAATCTTACCACTCCCTCTTCCTTTTCTGTCACCTTTCTTAAGAGTTTCAGCCATTTACATATTTCATCCCAAATTTCATTACTACTGCATTTGGCTACGGCACCATTACACTCATGACTTTCTCAGGGATGGTGGCCCAGTGCATTTACTTTCAGTTTGCATTTTCATTTCTCTCCCTACATCCACATGCATACAACACATTCTTATACTCTTGAGAGCACCTCTCTAATGGGCTGCACTGCTGCGAATAGTCCCCAGGTTACTCCAGACACACTGAATGAAAAACACGCACAAAGAACAATAATTAGAGCATTAGAGTATGGAGAAGGGGCCCATAAAGGCTCATTGTGATATGCTAGTTGGCCCCAGGGTCAGGAAAGAGTTTCTGGCCCTGGTTTATTTACCAGACATAATGTTGCCAATGTTTGCCAAAACATGTTTTTCAGACTTTATGTTGTCACAGCAAAGGAAAGGGAATTGCTGAGTATGCACCAGAGTGTTAATGGGTGGATCATACACATTCTGGTTTTCCCCTTTGAATTTTAATTCTTCCTGAGTACTGAATGCCCCTTTGGAAAATCATAGAATGATAGAATGGTTTAGGTTGCAAAGGACCTTAAAGATCATCTAGTTCCAACCCCCCTGCCATGGGCAAGAACACCTCCCACTAGACCAGGTTGCTCAAAGCCCCATCCAGCCTGGCCTTGAACACTTCCAGGGATGGGGCCTCCACAGCTTCCCTGGGCAACCTGTTCCAGTGTCTCACCACCCGCACAGTAAAGATTTTCTTCCTAATATCTAATCTAAATCTACCCTCTCCCAGTTTGAAGACATTACGCCTCCTCCTATCACTACACTCCTTGATTAAGAGTCCCTCCTCATCTTTCCTGTAGGCCCCCTTTTAGGTACTGGAAGGCTGCTATAAGGTCTTCCTGGAGCCCTCTCTTCTCCAGGCTGAACAACACCAACTCTCTCAGCCTGTCTTCATAGCAGAGGTGCTCCAGCCCTCGGATCATCCTCGTGGCCCTCCTCTGGACCTGCTCCAACAGGTCCATGTCCTTCTTATGTTGAGGAGTCCAGAGGTGGACACAGGACTCCAGGTGGGGTCTCACGAGAGCAGAGTAGAGGGTCAGAATCACCTCCCTCAACCTGCTGCCATGCTTCTTTTGATGCAGCCCAGGATACTGTTGGCTTTCTGGGCTGCGAGAGCACACGGTTGGCTCATGTTGAGCTTGTCATCCACCAGTACCTGCGGGTCCTTCTTGGCAGGGCTGCTCTCAATCTCATCATCCCCCAGCTTGTATTTGTGTACAGGATTGGCACGACCCATGAACGTGAGGAAACAATGTAAGGATTATGCTGAGGAAATCAAGATATGATGAAGGAATGAATGAAGAAACCCTTCCAGAGCAACTTTTTAATGCATAGCGTGCTTTGTATAGAAAGGAGGCTACCAACAGGGCTTTTTTATTTGTTGCAGTTCTTACATCAGACATCCATACACATTAAGCTGTACCTTTAAATGTGTATAAAACCTTTTAAAAGCTGGACCACTTTCCCCATTACATATTCATTAATTGTGCTGTACCCCATAAGATTAATAATGCAGAAGGTACTCATTTGGACATCTGCATTTCTTTGTGATTGCTTTGTCTTTGTATCAAC